>NC_071553.1:1491142-1608642 GCF_026979565.1 Vidua chalybeata
AACTCTTCATTGTTCTGCACCCAAATGCAATTGATGCTGAAAACTCATAATTTTGTAAGCTTCAGACAAAAATGTTTGTGAAGACCAAAGGCTCGGTTACTAAAATCATCCCTTGACCTCAGAAAGGTTGCAATAAGTAATACATCCTAAGGTTAGGGTGAGAAAAGCCTCTTTCCCACAGGCCTTTGTGTTCATATGTTAATTTCCTCCAAGTTTCATTGTCCTATTGGCCCATTGGCTCTGACCTGTTCAGCCTCCATTTCTATTTACCTATATCCTCTAGAATGTTCTCCCTTCCCTGAATCCCCATTGGTCCTGTTTTACCACATTGCTCCTCCCTGCCAATCCCCAATGGCTCTCCCTGTCCCTTTCCCCTCCTTTGCACCACTTTGCCCTACTCCCATTGGGCCTTAACCCTCTGGACTGCCCCCTCTGACCCCGTATATAATCCTGGATCCTCAACCCATCCTGGTTCTTGTCCCTGGACTATATTCAGAGCTGTGTTTTAGTGTTCAATAAACCAGCATTCGGATTTTCAAACAGGAACCTGTCCCAACACCACCCTTTGTCAGCCTTTTAGTGGTTTTGTGCTCCAGGCCCGAACACACAGTCTTCTTGGGGACCTGGTTGTAGCATGTTGCTACAGATTTCATAGGTTGGAAGATGCAGATGAAAAAGCTGAAAGAGCCTCACCATCAGGTGTAATGGTGCTTTCATTTCTGATGGATGTGCTGGGCAGCCCAGCTAGGGGAGGTGATGGGTCTGTGACAGGAGTAAGAAAGAGCTGGTTGAGGATGTGATGGTTGATGGCAGCTTTGGCTGCTAGACTCACAGCTTGTGGATTTGAGAGAAGTTAGGAAGGCAAACAGCAGAGTAACAATTCTGACACCAGGAAATCAGACTTTGGTGTATTTAGGGGTTAATTTACTGTCAGAAGGCCTCTCAGAAAAGCTGCTCAGTCTTCAAGGATAACCTCCCAAACAACAAAAAGGCTCAGACTGGTCTGCAGGCAGCCAAGCCAGCATGGTAGGAGGTCAGTGTGATTGATCAGGGAGTTCATGGCTAAACTAAACTAAAAAAAATTCCACATTAAGTGCACAGAAAGTGAAAGCCAGGATGGGCTGCCCAGGAGGAACACAAAGACATAGCTTGAGTGTGCAGGGGTGGAGTTAGGAAATGTCCTCCTGCAGAATGGGCATGACAAGGCTTCCAAGCTTCCCTAGTGTGGCCTCCCTGGTACCCATGCCTAGAGACAGAGCTCAGGAGAGAGAGGTAAATTAGAGGAAGAGAGAATTACAGGTCATGTAAGGAAACTGTTTGTAGACAACCCTGTAAGACCATACAGGCTGTACCAAGGGTCCTGAGGGAGCTGGCTGAAGTCATTGCAGGGTCATCCCACAGCACCTTTGAAAACTCTTGGCATCTATGGAAGGATTCTGATGATTGCCATGAAGAAGGCCAGCGTCATACCTTTCTACAAAAAGCACAAAAAGAAGGTTCAGAACTGCCTCACCTCAGTCCTGGGAAAGTTTTGTAGTAAATAGGTCCTCCTTGAAACCACGTCCAAGGATGTGAGGGCACTCAAAGGACAGGCAGGGAACTGGAACAGTCTGTGTGGCTTTACTAAAGGTGGACTTTTCCAGTTGCCTGTGCGGATGGAGGGTCAGGAGGTGCTGCTTCTCCTGGCCCTGGCAGGGTTCCTGACAGTTTCCTGTGTGATGTTGCTGCAGTGAAGGTCAGCCCCATACTGGGCTGTGTTGGTGCAGCTGGCGTGTGGAGGGAAGTGTGTGTTTGTCCCTGTGTGGTACCTAGGAGGTCACACCTGATGTGCTATGTCCATTTTGGGCTTCCCCATGGATGGGGACATATTGTAGGGTCAACTCAGGTGGCTAGGGCTGAATCACAGGAAAAATGAGAGGCTGACAGAGCTGGTTTCAGCTGGAGGAGGGAAGACAAAGGGGACATCTTGCTGTCTGCCACTGCCTAATGAGTGGTCATGTCAGAGGGGCACATTGGAAAGGCAAGAGGGAATTTCAGCAAAGGAAGTTCTGCTGCAGAAGTTTTCCCATTTGAGTGGTGTAGTTCTGGGACAGGTCCTGGGAAGCTGGGAGAATCCATCCTTGATGGGCTCAGAACTTAGCAGGAGAAGGTGCTGAGCAGCTTGTTCTGGCCTTGGGGTTATCCTATCTATGGGGAAGGAATTAGACTGGAGCCTTCCAGAGGGCTAGTCTGAACAAAAGTGTTTTAGATTTCTTTTATCTCTCTGCATAAAGGGCTGTATTTGAGTTTAATCTAAACATCCTATTGAGGATCATAAATGTTCCAGTATTTATTTTGTATATAGGTTTTGTATATTCTATTCTATTCTATTCTATTCTATTCTATTCTATTCTATTCTATTCTATTCTATTCTGTTTTTTAATATTTTGATTTGCCCTGTGTAGAAGCTCTCCAAGATCCTTAGGACAGGCTGATTGCTGTTATAGCATCTGGGATATCTGGGATAGTCTAAATTATTTCAAAATCATAAATTGCCACTAAGAGATGTTCTGTCTGGTACTGCTGTTTTTACTGACACGTTTTGCTTATAGGCTTTCTTTACATAGGGATAGTGCTCCAAAATCCCTCTGTAGTTCACCAGAGCCAGGTGAAACTTCCTTTAGTTGTGTTTTGCAACCCTGAATGCTTTACAATGTATTTTCTAAACCAGTCTGTGTTTTAGCGTCAGATAATAAGGTCCAGGGAATGTGGAGCTAGGTCAGTTCACATTTTATTTGTTCATTAACAAAAAGGTCTGCATGGAAGTGAAATAAAACTGAAATGGCAAATGTTTCTCTGCCTATACACCATTGAAAAAGCTGATGCTTTGAGAACTTTGATATCTGCAAAATTTTTCTGTAAAGACTTCTCTGTTGCTATTGGATTCTGGACACCTGCTTCCTCTAGACTAAAGTAGTAAAGCCCACCTTGTATAGGTTTCATTAAGAAAGCCATAAGGGTTTCTCTTTTGCCTGTAGCATTGCAATGGACCTGTTACTGTGCACTGAGTGATGGGGTTGTTGGGGTGGGAAATGGATAGGAGGCCTTTTATACAGGAAAGATTGCTGCCATCATGTGCTTTAAAGTTTTATGGGGCTATAGGCAGTAAAAGTCATAATTCTCCTATAAGCAATACCTCCTGTCCCTGAAATTCTGGTGAATAGGAGATCACACTGAATAGGAAAAATGAACTCACCAGAAAATGAAGTTCCCCAATACTATAGATTGTTGGAAAATTAAGATTTTTTTTTCCCTCTTTATTTTAACTTCTCAAGGTCCATCCCATGGAGGTGTGCACCCAGAGCCCCCACAGGCTTCGCCAGAAGGTTGAGCATGCCTGTCCTTGATGGCTGTCTTGCTTGTGAGGTTGGTCTGCAGGTCTGAGCCTCTCCTGTCTGATCCAAGGGAGTGAGAAAAGCTGCAGGAGGCTGTTATCTCCTGGCAGGTTCCCTGCACTCATGGGTATCACTGTGGCCCTGCAGTTCCCCGTGGTCCATATGAGATGGCAGTGTAATCGGGGAAGGGCCACGCAGTAGGTTCTGCAGTCACAGCCACTGTGCTGGATTCAGGAGGCATTTCTGCTGGGATGACAGTCTGGGGACAGGACTGAACAGCCGTGGGCCTGAGGGCAGTTTGAGCGTTTTCTGGCTGGGGAGAGGCAGAACCACATTGGAGAGGACAGAGTCATTGCCCCCAGCTTGCTGGAAGCAGTGTGTGTGCCCAGCCTGAGCTACCTGGTACTCTGAGTTAGCCAAGATCCAATTTATTTTCTTCTTTCCCTTTCAAATCTGGAAACTCTTCATCCTGCACTGGAATGGCCTGGACTTACTAAGGCTGGTAAGATGAATCTCATCCAGCTCAGCAGCCTTTAGCTAACACTCTTTGTTCCTTGTGTCTGACTGACCTCTAACTTCTGGTAAGGTGGTGTTTTTTTGTTTTGTTTTTTTTTTTTTTTTTTTTTTTTTTTTTTTGGTTTTTTTTTTTTTTTTTGTCATATGAAAAAAGAAAAAGCACTTTCAGCTTGGAAGGACCTGTTTCTGGAAGGTGAACTGCATCTCACCCCATGGCATGCACATGGTGAGGCAGCTGCAATTTCTGCTGTCATTTTGAGCATGTGGAAGGCATTTAGAGGTGAGGGTTGGATCCTTGGGCACAGTGTTTGGAACACAGACCCTCAGTTAAGGATGAAGCACTTTATATGCTGATTTCTTCCTCTTGTTCACTTGGTTGATAAATTCACTTCACTGTAAGCTCCCCAAGGCTTTGTTAACAGCAGTCATTAAACGCTGCTAGGAAGGAGGAAGAAGGGCTTTGAGAATGCGCCTGTCCTCCTGATCACTGATGAGGCAATGACAGAGCACGTATTCAGGTGGAGGAAGCTGCTGCTAAGAGCTGGCAAAGAGATCCCTGAGCATGTGAAATGTCAGAAGCCAGGAGCAGGCACTTGAGGGAGGTAAGGCAGAAGCTTCAGTTAAATTAGAGAAGGAAATACCTCCTGCCAGAGCTGCTGTGTAAAGTGGGGTAAGGTTCTGTGAGTGACCTGGGCCAGGGGATTTAGCATCTGTTCCTTGTGATCTGTTCCACAGACCTCAAGGGCATTCCTTCTCCAACACTTATGATGTGCCTCTCCAGACTTCTCTGCAGATGATCTTTAAGGTCTCTTCCAACCCAAACCATTCTATGATTTTCTCTGTGCCCTCTCCCCTTATACTGACTGCTGAAGATATCTGTAGCTGCCTGTGGATAAGGGAGATGAGGAGATATGGAATGGCCTGTGCAGTACAACTTCTCTGATGCAAAGTCTTTTTGCAGTTTCTTGCTCACGTGGGAGGATGAAGAAGGTTGGGGTTGTAGCATGTGTGGTGTTTGGCTGTGGCTTCCCAACTTTGTGTTCTGCTGTGGCTTCCCAACTTTGTGTTCCTGTTGTTTGAAGACTGCAATTTTCAGATAAACCTGCTTTCCAAAAATCCTAACCTTGGTGCACTCATTCCATGGAGATCTGGTGGACAGGTGAGGGCTTCTGTGGGATGGGAGTAGAATCCAAAGCACCAGGCTCCAGTTCAGCCTCAGGAGCAGCCACCACTGACAGGATTGGCCTGGTAGAGAATCCACTCAGTGCCTGTGGCACTGGAGCTGCAGTGGAGCTGCAGGTTGAGCCCAAGGCAAGAAGCTGTGAACTGCTGACCCTTTGCACACCAAAGGGCCCAGGGTCCTGTGGCCAGGCCAAGGACTTGGACACTCAGAGACATGGCAGGAGCAAAGGATCCCCAGACTTTCCTGTCCTTAGACTGTGATGGGATAAAAGCCCAGGGTTTTCTCTGTTTGGGGTGCCTCCTCAGAGACCCCAGCTCAAGCTGTTAGTTTGTTATTTAGCTATTGCACCATGATTAAATTATTTTAAGGATCTGGACATTTGAGACTCTCATGGAGTCCTCTGATGGGAAACCTTGGATGGAGCTGCTGAGAAAATCTGGAGTGACTTGGTGAGTGTGGGGTGCAGCTGCAGAGGGGCCTCGGTCCCAGCTCGAGTGGTGGGACAGTGACAGCCAGAGTGGCTCCTGGATGTTTGGACAGGGCAGTTCCCTGGCCAGGTCCAGCCTCTGTGTGATGGGCATGTGCTCTCCTGGGAATTGCCATTCCCTTCCCATTGCCTTGTCAGTGCGTCCCCATCCCTGCCTGTGCTCCCTGCAGAGCACACAGGGCCCCAGCCTGGCTGTCCTCATGGGCATAGATCTCCTCAGCCTGCTCCAGTAATGCTCTGTGTCTTGAAAAGGCTCTGGAGCAGCCCCACAGTCAGCTCAAACCCCTCATTCCCTGCAGGCCTCCGGGGATCTGGGATGTTTCTTATTCACAGAATCACAGAATCATTAATGTTGGAAAGGACCTTGAGGTCATCGAGTCCAACCTGTGCCAAATCCCCACTTTGTCACCCAGTCCAGATGTCCTGAATTGCAAGATAAGTGGGTTTTCTATTCCCATCTGTCAGAGCTGGGGCAGTTCTCTGCTGTTCATTGGGCAGTTTTCTTTATCTCTCCCACAGCCAATCCTCCCTCCAGGAGATCTCTGCTGTTCATGGCCACTGAGTGTCCCTGCATGGCTGAGAAAATTCCATCATCCCATGGGGAGAGGCTCCGCCCAGGGGAGGAGCCAAGCATTCCTACCTGGATCCAATCTGCCCTTGGAACAGCACAGCAGCCTTTGCCCACTGCATTCCCAGAGGAGCAGCTTTCTGCCCCACTGCATTCCCAGAGGAGCAGCTTTCTGCCCCACTGCATTCCCAGAGGAGCAGCTTTCTGCCCCACTGCATTCCCAGAGGAGCAGCTTTCTGCCCCACTGCATTCCAGAGGAGCAGCTTTCTGCCCCACTGCATTCCCAGAGGAGCAGCTTTCTGCCCCACTGCATTCCCAGAGGAAGCCCAGGCCCATCTCCAGCAGCCCTGGAGCTTCAGAGGAAAACTCCAGCCTTGTCCAGGATCCTGCTCCAGCAGAAGCACAGCTGGCACTGCAGGAGGGCTGAGCCCCCATGGAATGGGACTGCTGCCACCACCCTGACCCACAGGCTGCCAGGGCCTGCTCTGACTCTGGCAGTGTTGTTTTGTATTACTGCATTGTTTTTTTTTTTTTTTTTTTTAAATTTTCTTCCCTAATACCTATTGTTCCTATTCCCATATCTTTGCCTGAGAGCCCCTTAATTTCAAAATTATAGTAATTTGGAGGGAGGGGGTTTACATTTTCCATTTCAGGGGCTGCTCCTGCCCTCCATAGCAGACACCTGGCTTTTCAAACCAAAACACTCAGTGCCACTTCCACATGTTCTTCAGACACCTGCAGGGATGGGGTCTCCAACCCTTCCTGGGTAGCCCCTTCCAGTGTTTAACAAATCTTTCAGGAAATAAATCCCTCCTAATGTCCTGTTCCAGTAAGGTAGAAAAATTATAAAAGAAAGGCCTCATAAAATCAGGTCTGCTCTGTTAGATCGATGGCTTGCCTATCATTTCTTCTAAGCAAAACTAGCACTTTGCAAGTTCCCATGTGAAAAAAATCCTGGTGTGAACAGTTTGTTAACATAACAATCTATTCCTGGGTGAAAAAAAACCTGCATAAACATTAAATCTATCCCATGAGAACCAGTGAAGAAAATATGTAAACCATTTAAGAGTAGAGAGATTTGATGGACAAGTAAAATACCTGTTACTAACCAGTAAAGTAATTGGCAAGAAAGCTACTGACCAATTGGAGTCACACACAAGGTCTCAATACTGTGTAAAAACCAGTTATGTGATTAAAGAATGGGCTTTTTCCAGCATAGTCTCACCTGTTTTATTCCGATAATGTCCAACCTGAACCTCCCATGGTGATCCAGCACCTCAAGGTCTTTCTTGAAGTGAAGGGCCCAGCACTTGTCAAAAGAGAGAATTGGACTCTTCAAGGCTTTGTCACTCAATTCACACGGGACACCTTCAGATGTGCAGGGCAATTTTGTTCCTCTTAGAAGTGATTTTATTCTGTGTAGGGTGATGAGGGGTGTACATAGCGGGAGTGGATTCCCAGATACAAGACTGAGATGCCAGAGGAAGAAGTCATGTAGTAAAGACAGAGAGATGGGGATGAATGGAGGGTTTTAACAGCCAGGCAGTCATGGCAAGACAGGCTTAGGAGCTGGAACCTGCTTTGTCTCAATGTGTCTTTTCCCTTTGCTCCTAATGTAACTGTGCCCATTCAGACATTGCCCTCACTGTCTTCCTCAAATGTCTCCAATGTGGTGACAAAAGAAAATGTGAAATTCCAGCTGTGGAATTTTCCAAACCACGAGTTTAAATAAAAGGGGAGGAGGAAGGGGGAAAATAAAGGTCTAAATGTGAGAGTGGGAGAAGGAAGAGGAGAGGTGGGTTAGCAGGGTTAGGCAAGGAAAATAATCCAGTTATTTTAATTGATTAACTCAATTGGAAAAATTGCAAGAGAAAACCAGAAGATTAAAAGCATAAAAGGCTTTTTTTTTTTTTCCCTGAGGGCTTGGAGTAAAACAACTGCAGAATTTTTGGTGCAATTGTTTTTTTGTTTGTTGACTGGCTTCATGAGGCAGTACAGCAAAGGGGAGGAAGAGCCCAGCTGTGTAGGAGCCAAAACTTCTTCTGGGCACCCCTTGAACCTCAGTGGCAACCTTGGACTCAATTTATCATCTGCTTCAGTATTAGAGTTGCTTTAGCTGTGTTGCTAAAGATTGTAGTTTCCTGAACAGCTGATTTTGGGAAAAGTTTTCATTGCTACCAAAACAACTCACTTGGTTCCTTCCTCCTCTCTTTGCCTGGTTCAGGGAAGTATCCATGATGAAAGTGGCCATTGTTGTTGTTTTTGTTGTTGAAAATTAACCTCAGACTTTTCCTAGGTGGTGTGGAATGGCTGCTGGATTTTATAGCTGGACTGGCAGCAATTCAGGATTAGCTCTTCTCACACACTCTGGTGTAAACATGGATGTAGAATGATGTTTTTTTGAGAGGAGGAGCCAGTTTTTGCCTCTACTCACAAGTTCATGGCCCTTTGCTGTCTTCTACAACTTCTAAAATGTACACTTCAGTTATAAGTGTTAAAATTGTTGTTGTTGTTATTATTATTATTCCTCAATGTCTGGGGTCAAGTACTATGCTTGGATGAGAACAACTTTGCAACTCCCTCTGCTTCCCCCCGTGTCTCTGCAATGTGGTGGGGAACCCTGGACACGAGGCTGGGAGTGTGCTGGACAAGGGGAGGATCAGCACCATGGGCCCTGCTCTACAGCTTGGAAGATTTCTTTGTCTCTAAGGCTATCCCAGATTGCTGGATAAGGAAGGGAGATAATATCCCAAAGAATCTAAACTCCCCAAGCAAAGAAAATGCTGTTACCAGGAGCAAGAGAAAATGTGAAATTAGTTTGTAGATGGCTTTGCTGTCAACTTGATTTACACTTCAGGAGTATCACTTAATTGGTGTAAAGAAGTAGATCTTATAATATTTCTGTGATGTGAGTGGTTGGCCAGTCTCCTCTGGTTTTGGTTGTTGTTGATGTGTGTCAGTCACTACCTTCAAACCCAGCACTGTGTTCCTTATGATCACAGCATCTCCCATGTCCCCTGGTGCATCCTGCTCTTTATTTTGCATTTTATGTCAGAACACTTCGAAAAGGAATAAATAAAAATTGGATTCTGATTGTCCTGATGGTCACAGTCCCTGTGCTGATGATGTCATAAATGAATGAACAGTTCCTTAGCACTGTTGGAGTACTTTGGAAGCCCAGCATTCCGCTCTGTTATTTTTGGGTGATGGAAACCACACTTTGTAATGAAAGAGCAGGTTTGATTTTTTACTGGTGAAAAGATGTCCCATTAGTCTCCATGTTTTGGGCACCAATAGGCCTGGCTACAGCATGCCTGCTTTCCTTCTCTGGAGTTCTGTCTTGGTTTGAAAAGCCAGGTGTCTGCTAGGGAAGGCAGGAGCCTCCCTTGAAATGGAAAATGTAAACCCCCTCCCTCCAAATTATTATAATTTTGAAATTAAGGGGTTCTTAGATAAAAATATGGAAATAAGAATAATAGTTATTTACTAGGAAAACTAAAAATACAAATGCAATAGTACAAAAAAGAAAACAACACTGCCAGAGTCAGAGCAGGCCCTGGCAGCCTGTGGGTCAGGGTGGTGGCAGCAGTCCCATTCCATGGGGGCTCAGCCCTCCTGCAGTGCCAGCTGTGCTTCTGCTGGAGCAGGATCCTGGACAAGGCTGGAGTTTTCCTCTGGAGCTCCAGAGCTGCTGGAGATGGGCCTGGGCTCCCTCTGGGAATGCAGTGGGGCAGAAAGCTGCTCCTCTGGGAATGCAGTGGGGCAGAAAGCTGCTCCTCTGGGAACGCAGTGGGGCAGAAAGCTGCTCCTCTGGGAATGCAGTGGGGCAGAAAGCTGCTCCTCTGGGAATGCAGTGGGGCAGAAAGCTGCTGTGCTGTTCCAAGGTCAGATTGGATCCAGGTAGGAATGCTTGGCTGCTCCCCTGGGCGGAGCCTCTCCCCATGGGATGATGGAATTTTCTCAGCCATGCAGGGACACTCAGTGGCCATGAACAGCAGAGATCTCCTGGAGGGAGGATTGGTTGTGGGAGAGATAAAGAAAAGTGCCCCATGAACAGCAGAGAACAGCCCCAGCTCTAACAGATGGCAATAGAACACACACCCCATTTCTAATTTAAGACAAGTTCAAACATTATAATGATACAATGTGGTTCAGTATAGGTGGCATTCCCTGCACCATACCCATGGAGAGCACTGGTGGGTCCCACCTTTCACCCAGCCATCATCACACTGTGCCTTCAACAGCAAAGCTTTAAATTCAAAGCAGATTATTTCAGCATGTTGAGCAAGTGACCTCACTCGTTACTGTTGAGCCCCAGAAGAGCCTTGAAGGATATTTCTTGCCATACACTTGATTCCTTTTAGTGTTCTCATGGCAGAACTGTCATCTTACAGCTGTGAATTGAAGCTTTGCAGGTTCCTCCCTTGTCACCTGCTTCTCCATAGATAGTTGGTCTGACTTTGAATGCTTAAGGCAAGGGCATCTGTGGCTCTTTTAGGTATCAAGGGGCAAAAAGGGGATGAAGGTTATGGGCAAAATGCTGAGAGGTGAGTCAGGACAGGAGGCTGGCATTGACAGTAAGCTCTTCTACTCCTACTTCTTTCAGTTCCCTAACACTGATGTTCCCACCAGTATTACTCCTTTACATATTAATGCATAATTATTAATGAGAGTGCCATAACTGGATTGTGAAACTCTGCAGTGATGTGATATCAGTCATGGCAAGTGGAGCTGGGCTTGTAGAGATGCTGCAGATGTCAGAAAAAGTCCAGCATTTTGGATTGGTCTGGGGAGGTGAGAACCACAGCTCTGAAAAGACAAGAGAGATGAGACTGCCATGTTGAACCAGTTCTGTGTTCTCTGTCTACCAGACGGTGTTGGATACTGTTGAGAAATCCCTAATCCCCTTCATTCCATGCTGGGAAGCCTTGGTTACTGCTCTGCCCTGAGCTGGGAATAAGCCCAGCTCCACACCCTGCAGCAGAGAGCAATTTTCTTCCTTTCTCAGGATGATGCACAAGGCAGTTTAGGATGGGAGCTGCAGAACTTTGGAGTGAGCTGAGGTGTTTTTACATAGAAATAAGTGAATAATGTGCATATATTGAAGTCACTGCATGTGTGTGTGTCTGTGTGTGCACATGCCTGAAATTAAATACGCCCACAAGGCCATTTACTCCCCAATACAAGAAAGGCATGAACTTCCTGGGGAGAGTCCAGTGAAGGGCCATAAGGCATCTCTGATGTGAAAAGGAACTCAGAGAGCTGGGATGTTTTACCTGGTGGACAGAAAGCTGAGGAGGATCTTGTCAGTGGCTTACAATACCTGATGGGGAGATTGAAGAAGACAACTCAGACTCTTCTCAGTGAGTGACAGGACAAGAGGTGATGGGCACAATGTGAAACACAGAAAATTCCATCTGAACATAAACCCCCCACTTTTTTACTGTGAGGGTGGTCGAACACAGGGAGAGATTATTCAGAGGATTGTTGAGTCTCCCCATCAATGGAGTTATTGAAAATCTGACTGGAAACAGTTGTGAGCAAGCTGCTTCAGTGGACAGTTTGGGCTAGATCATCTCCTAGCTTCAGTGATTCCAATTCTATGATTTTATGATTATTCTTGATGCAGATTTGGAATTGTGTGGATTACTCTTAAGAATAAGGGATAATAATTACATGCATACTTTATTTTTAAAAGTAGACTGTGCCCAATAGTTTCTTCCCACTAGAATTGCTGACATTAAAAAGTCTGATAGTTAATAGTGATATTATTAAAATTTAAAAGACAAATGACAGGTAGCCTTTGAGCAGGTAGAAGAAGATTATCTGGCAGATGATGACTTGGAAGTACTCATCAAGAAGTACTGGAAGCTGAGAGAAGGGAGAATATAAATGTTCCCCAAGCTTCAGTTCAGTACAGCAGGCAGCCTTGGCTCTTGCCAGTCAAGAGTTTGGTGCTCTGCTCTTCTATTCAGGCTACTCAAGGAAGTGCCTGAGCTGCTGCTCCTCACTTCTGAAGGGAAAGGGATATCACCTGCTGCTTCTGAGCTATAGCTGCCACAGGTGGGTAATGCAGGGCCCTCTGCATCCTCAGGTGAGGTGGGAGCTCTCGGAGATGCCCTGACACCTGACTCCCATCAAAAGGCTGGCAATACAAGAGCCTCCCAAGAACTCTGTCACTGTGGCATGGGGGAGATGGATATGACCCATGTCCTGAATGTGCAGCTCCTGCTGCAGCCAGCTGCAGCCAATATCCAAAGGGCAGAGTGTCCTCACTTTTTCTGGGTTGCTGTCTGTGCTTTTACACACAGCTATGGTCCTGAGGGCCAAAGGAACCTCACTCCTGAGTGAGCACTGCTGCACAATTCCTTGTGGAGCTGCAGAAAGGGCATATCTCAGGGAATATCTGTGAGAGAGAAGAGGCAGCTGCAGCATTCCCCAGCTCCCCCCATCCCTCACTGCACACCGAGGCTTTACAAGCAGTCAGATGATCCTGGGCATTTGTTTCCATTCATAAGTAGATGTCAAAGAGCTTCAGAAAACATCTCTCTGCACTGTGTGTTGCTGACACCTGTGCCCTGCGAGCCCTTTAGGACAGGAATTGTGACCATTGTGACCTTACCCATTACCCTGCCCCAGACAAACCTTAATTCTTTCAGCCCTGTATGTCTTGGGGGTGGGGAGTAGTCACAGAAGAGGTCGAGGTGTTTGGCTTAGTTTGTGACTGACCAGTATTTCAGTGGGATTCTTCCTCACAGTTGCAGGGAAGTTACTCCAGTTTTGAGGCATTCAGGAAGCTGGAGCTTTTTACTATTTTCCAGGTTGGCTTTTCACACTAGGAACTCACCTTTTCCTGTGATTTTTCCTAAGTGTGCACTTGACAGTTGTATGTACAATGTCATCTTCAATACATCCAAAGAGAAGATGCAAGGTCTGGAGTTTGCTGTATACCTGGGATCATAGATGGAGAGAGTTTTCACACACTTTGCTTTCATCCAAGGTTTAAGAAATCTCTGAGCAGAATATTTCCAAGAATACTTTTCCCCAACAGAATCCTTCCCAGAACAGGAGAGTGTACTGGCCAGAGGAATCAGAGCAGACTTTTAACTCTTCAGCCCCTTCCAATCCTGCTTCCTCTGCACCAAGTTCCTGGCTATCACCTTTCAAAGTGGTGCCTCTACCTCCTCTACCTATGAGAAACATGCAGCTGAAGCAAGGCAGATTTCAGATGCATGTGTGGCTTTAGCCCTGGGGTCCCCCCTTACTGTGCTCGTACCTGAAGGCTCTGAGGAGAGCCAGCTCTTGGCTGCATGAAGGCCATGTGGCCTTTACCCACACAGGACACCACGAGGTTCTTGCTCCATGCTCTTCCCTGGCTCGCAGCTCTCTTTGGGTCCCACCCTGTGTCTTTTGTGGCTGAGCCCTCCATGAGAACATCCATCACATCTCACCTTCTCCTGTGCCAGTCTGCCCATCTTTGACTGTTTCAAAGATGAAACTCTGACAGAGACCATGGAGTGGAGCAGATACAAGGGAAGCCTCCACCATGGGCAGTACAGATTGAAGAGCACAGTGTTTTCTTTCACTTGGAGAAAAAAACCAATATGGTCCTGCTCTGGATTACACCAACCAACAGCCCTTTCCTGGCTCTGTGATGGATGAAAGAGGTGTGTGGGGATTCAGAGCTGGGAGCACAGTGTCCATATGGAGAAAAGTTGGGTCTGGATGGCAGGGAAAAGATCCCAGCAGGAGTTACAGCTAAAAAAAAGTTCACAGACAAAATGCTGAGATGAAGTGCCTCAGTTTTGCTTCTAGGAGTTCAAACCAGCAAGTGAACAAGAGTCTGGAAGTTACCAGTCAGGTCTGGGACAATAATGGAAGAGATTGCCTGAGAAAGTGAATGTGGTTTTGTATCACTGGAGAGCAGGAACAAGGTGTTAACCCCTTGGTAGCTCAGCTATGACCTGCAACTGCTGAGGTCACCTGCCAGACCTGATGTGTGGTCCATCCCAGTCTTGAAGATGGGCTTGCATTCTCCAAAATGTCTGTTTTCCTTTGGCCTCCAAGGAGGCCAGTACCAGACATTGCCACCCCACACACAGTTTGTTCCTCATCCCTTGCATGCCCGTGGCTGTGCTGCCATCCCAAGCGTTCCCAATCATGGCCTAGTCTTACAGAAATCACAGTGTTGGTGGAAAAAACAATGAAATTGAAAAACAATACCGTAGGGTGCTCGCTTTGCTGGCTTTGTTTCAGAGGAGCTGCACATCTCCAGCCAGGAGGGCCAGATGAGGGGAGAGCGGACATCTGAGCATGCCTGCACACTGCCTCCACATTGTCCTGCTGCACAATGCTTCCGGGTCCCTCAGGGCCAAAATCCTCCTCAACATGCCATGTCTGCCCTTCAGGGTGTCCTGGCAGTGCCTTGCTGACGTGCAGGGGAAACCTCAAAGGTGCCCAGCCCTGACAATGGCTTCCAGAGCAGTTGTGCCTGTCACCCTGCCACCCCCAGGCCTCTGCCTCCAATACTGCTCCTCAGCCGAAATGCAGCCCACAATGGCCTCAGCCTCCTCCCTTTCAGCTTGTCCCGGCACCTCAGTGCCCTCCTGCCCACTCAGGCTGCTGCAGTGTGTCCCCATCAGCTCAGAACTGTGGCCTTATCACATCGGGACTCCCAGCCTAGCTCCATTTAAAATCATAGAATCTGAATGACTTGGGTCAGAAGGGACCTTAAAGCTCAGCTTGTTCCACCCCCTGCCATGGGCAGGGACACCTTCCACTGGCCCAGCCTGCTCCAAGCCCTGTCCAACCTGGCCTTGGACCCTTCCAGGGATGGGGCAGCCACAGCTTCTCTGGCTGCCAAGAGAACCACCAAAGTGCTCCTCACGTGAAAGAGGACAGAAACCAGCCACTGGTCAGCAACGGGGCTCATTTATTATCTCATGAAAATGAGTGACAAACAGCTGCAGTAACGTCAGCAGAACCAAAGCTTTGCCCAGAGCCTGAGCTCTGAGCGCAGGGCTCCCTGCTGCACTGGGTGGCACTGGGAGGGTTTGTGACAGAGTCAATGGATTTGGGAGATCCCTGAGCTGCAGGGAGTGGATTCGAGGCTGTTCCCAGTGGCCTGTGTCCTCCTGATGCCACCATCCCACAATGCTGATTTCTGTTTCCTCCTTCTACACCAGCTGCCTGCCCTTAAAACAGGAGAAGGCACATGCAGTCCCCAGAATGGCTGCTCTGTGTGTGGGACATGTACCCAGAACCAAGAGCCTCTTCCAGGAGTGAGGTCTGGGGCAATGAGGCAGCAGCCAGACCCCATTTTCACCATGTCTGACCAGGAGCCAGGTGGATGCAGACAGGAGTGCCCCAGGTGTGCTGTGCTGTTCGAAGCGGGGATGGAGGGGGCCCGGTGTGCCCTTGGGTGCCTTGGCTCGGTGCTGCTGGGTGACCTCAGGCAGAGCACATGGGATTTTCTGGGAACTCTTTGGATTTGGCTGCTGTGGGTTTCAGAGACCCATTCTGAGACACTGTGGGTCAGATTGAAAAACTGAGCATCCCCAGCTCCTGGTCTTGGCTGGAAGTGAGGGCGGTGTCCAAGCCATGAAGCTTCCAGCGAATGAATGGGAATTCCCAAAGTAGGTGTACACATGGATACGCTGCTTTTGGTGGCGTGAGACAGGCACCAGCCCCTTTCCAGGGGTCTGTGGGACCTGCAGAGAGCCCTAGAGGACAAGGCCTGGGGTTCCTGTGGGTGGCAACATCGCAGTTGGCCATTTCCAGGGGTTGCCACAGAGACATGGCTTTGGCCAAGAGGTCTCTGCCTTGAGAAGACAAGCTTGGCTTCGCTGCAGCCTCCTCCTGGCTGGTGATGCTGCAGGGTGAGCAGGAGGAGGTTTCCCTGACCCACTTCCTGAGCCAGTGGGGCTCGCTCCCAGGCAGTTCCTAGCAGAAGTGAGACTCACACAGGGATTGTCTCCTCCCATGGCCAGCCCTGAGTGTCTGGAGCTCAGTCAGAGCCCTTCTAGGCCAGGGGCAGCTGGCAGAGTGGTGCCTGTTGCCCAGGCAGGTGTGATGGGGATGAGGGTAGACAGGTCATACTGGTGCTTTTCAGGGAGCCGTTTGTGTCACCTTGCTGGCCCCTTGGCACTGGAGTTGGCCCTCGGTGTGTGCTGTGGGGCCGTTCCCACGGCTGCTCCAAGGAGGTTTATAAGTGAGATGTGTAGGGCGGCGTGGGTGGGGAGGGGAAGAAGGTTATCCGGAGGCTGCTGCCAGACAGATCCCTGCTCTCTGAAGTTATCAGCACCTCACTGTCATTGAGGCAGGGACAACGCTCAGAGCAGCCCCTCTCCTTGCCCCTGGTGCCCACCCTTTGCTGACAGGGGATGAGCGTCATGGAGGGGAAGCTGTAGCTGTCAAGGATGGGGCGCACTCCCAGGGAATCAGGTGTCTCACACATGTGGTCGACGTCGGAGAAGTTCACCAGAGCCTGGGTGGAGTCATAGGAGCTTTTCTCCATGTCATCAGCCCTGCAGGACTGGGAGAAGCTGCCCTTGTCCTGCCCTTTCTGCCTCAGCAGGCGGAAGTCATCTCTGAAGTGGGGGTTGAAGAGCAGGTAGAGCAAGGGGTTGAGGCAGGCGGGCAGGGGCAGGACCACAAGGAAGACGGATTTGATGACCTCTGGGGTGATAAGGAAGAGATTGAGGGTAGAGGAGAAGGTGAGGAAGGCCACTGGGCAGTAGAGGAGGCAGTTGGTGAAGATCAGCCAGGCCACATGCTTGACCATGGCGCAGTCCCAGACAGCGCTGAACTCCCCCTTCAGCAGGTTGCAGTAGAGTCGGATGTAGGTGCCCGTGATGGTCAGGAAGCAGAGCATGTTTGTCATCACCAAGGCCACGGTGAAGCCCAGGGTGGTGGGTTTCCCCTCTGGGATGGGGTATGGGAGGCAGAGAGGGGATGCTCCATATTCCCCAATGGAGAAGAGAGGCAGAACGGCAGCCACAGAGGACAGCAACAGGCAGCAACAGGCAGCAGCCTTGACCTTGCCTAGGGACGGGGACTTGCCATATCCCCGCACGCAGGAGGCTGAGAGGCTGCACTGCACGGCAGCCAGGGTCAGCAGGAAGATGGCAGCCTGGGAGGCCAGCACGGACAGGAACCCTGTCACCTTGCAGCCCGCACCCGTCTCCCATCTGGCGCCGTAGCGGGCAAAGTGGCCGTAGGTGAGGGTGTCCACGAGGGCCAGCATGCTGCAGGAGATGCCCGTCAGCATGTTGGCCCCAGCGATGGAGCCCACTAGGAACTTCACCGGGGAGAGGTAGCTGGGGGAAGCAAAGACAGCCAGGACGACCAGCCCGTTGCAGAGCACCGAGACTAGAACGATGACCCAGACTCCCAGGCGGATGATCCAGCTCTCAAACAGGTGATCACAGGGCTTGAAGGGACCTGGAAGACAAACCCCAAAGTTACACCCAGCAGGTGCTGCTTCTCTCCAGTGGTGCTGCTCAGCGTGGTGGCCAAGTCTCAGCCCTCTCCTGGCCCCACCAGACACATGAGTGCCTTGGGCTGGCAAAGAAAATATGACATTGTCCACCCTCTTCTGCAGCTGCCTCTTGGCTCACCCCTGTGCTCCTGACCTCACACTGGAGTGCCTCTGGCATCCTCTCATATCTTATCTAGGGTGGGAAAAAGGTGCAGGGAGAGGTCAAAATGAAATGTAAGAAACAACAAACTGATCAGTGCTCCTAAAATATAAAAAGGATGTGACTCCAGACCGACCAACACTGCTGGTGTCAGCCTGGCACTTGGGCCCCTCTGCCATTACTGCTCCTTCTCACATTCCCCCTGGGAGTTGGTGGTGTGGAGATCTGCCAGGATGCTGCATCCTGCTCTGGCATTGCCAGCCTCCCTCTGTACACTCAAGACCTTGGCTAAGAGGTGTCTGTTTCTGCATGAGTGGGGATGAGCACCAGGAGGTGAAGTGTCTGGGCATGAGGGAGAGAGGGAGGGAGCTGGTGTGGCAGGGAGGGACAGAGGGGTTGGGCAGGCAGAACATGGAAGGATGTCAGGAGGAAGAAAGAATAGGATGATGGCAAAGAAAGGATGGATGGAGGAGTGAATAAGGGAAGGTCATGGAGGGGTAAAAAGAGGACTGGTCTGGAAGCTGTTCACCAAAGAAAAAAGTGGGGAAAGAGAGAGTGGGCAATGGCATAAAATTGCCTCTGGGAAGGATTGGAGCGTTTCAGTGAGTGGCTCAGCAAAAACAAAACCAGGGTGGTAGAAGTTTTAGGTGGTGGAGAGCAAACAAAAATAGAGGAAATGGAGAAATCTTTTTCATCTCAAAGGAGGTGAAGCTCAGAGTGCCAGGCAGCAGGACATGCCCTCAGCTGAAACCTTATTCCTTTTGCAACAAACTCAGTGGAACAACTGGTAAAAAGTCTGTCCTTGCCAGTGTCCCACAGGAGGCTGGCTGGAACCAGACCTCTCCGGCCTCCAGGTGTGCTTGTGTCGGACCCCACTGAGCTGTGAACAGGGACAAAATCAGAAGGCAACTTCCTCGAGCCCCAGCCAGCATGTGCAGTCCAGTGCCTCCCTGCTCTCCCTTCCTCAGGAAGCAGAGCAAAGTATCCCTGCAGTTTGCAGTGCCATAGGTATGATCAGGACACCAAGGGCAACACTCCAGGCTGGCTGAGGCAAAGCCAAGTGTAAGTCATGCAGGGAAACGGGAGAGCCAGGTCTGAGTGCAGCAGGTTGGAGGAGCTGGTGGTACCTGGGGTTCCTGGTCAGGCTTATCCTGACCTGGGCCTCCCCTCCTAGGAGGGCAGCTGCATCCAACAGGGAGGAGACTCCTCACCTGTCCCCCATTTGGCCTAAGCCCAACCCATCAAGGTTCTGATCTGAAAGGTTGTGGGGGATCCTGGGGAGTGAGAGAAGCTCAAAGGATCCCAACTCTGATCAAAGGGTTTCTTTCCCTGGCTGCTCACCGGGGCTTGGTGTGCACTGAATAGTGGGGTGTAGCTTCGATTCCTCAAGGTCCAGCTGAAGATCATCTGCATCTAGGTCATCTGGGGAGGAAAGAACAAGAAATTCTCAGATAAGAACAAGTAGAACCATCAGAGCTAACTGGGCCAGGAGCTTTTTCTGCTGCCTCTCCTCCACATAGACCTTCCCAGCCAGTTCAAAGTAGCTGCTGGTGTACAGTTTATCCCCTGCAGTCACTGCTGTAGAGGGAGAAGATCTTGTAAACATTGGTGGGTTGCAGTGTAGCCAACCCCTCTGTTTTTAGGTTACTCCCAACATTTGAAGTGTGAGAGCCCCAGATCCCAGAGCTGTGTGACTGCGGTTCCCTCCTCCCAGCACTCTTTATTAAAAGTAACAAAATACTCCAGCCTGTGTGGTTACAGAACACAAAGCCTTCAAATGCAGCTTCTCCATGGGAGCTTTCTGGGCAGGCCTTGTCCAATGTTTGTTCATCAACAGGGATGTTGGGGCTTTGTTCAGAGGGAACCATCAGCCTCTTCTTGCAGCACAAATTTTTTGTCAGCAGCAACCACCACCAAACAGTTCCACAGCAAAGAGACAAGGGAACACAAGGTTTATTGCGTTATTTTATGCCCTGTAAAATCTTGGGACTGTGGCACCCTGTTTTTAATCGTGGATATTCCCAGGATTTGCTGAGGGATTTACAGACTGGTTGCCTGTGGCTGCAGGTTCTGCAGCCATGGGGTTTGTGCAGCCAGGCTGCAGAGCCCAGCCCTGCACCAGCACCTCTGTCAGGCTGGCAGCTGCACCCTGAGCCAGGCTGGGGCTTGCTGAGGGTCAGGCAGAGAGCTCTGGCTGAAGAAGAAGCTGCTGGAAGGGAACGGGGCCGAGCCCTCAGCTGTGTTTTCAGTGTAGGCTGTCACAGGGTGAATGGCATCCTCTCAGCCTAATCCACGAAGTATTTTCCTGCTTTGTTCCTTGTTCCTGTTCCCAAAGTCCTGTTGGCTGACAGCACTGGGATACGGTGAGGACAGCTGCTGTCCTGCTGCCCTGTTCCCACCCATGGCACCAGCACAGCCTTCAGCTCCCAATTGAGATCTTGGAAGGGTTTTCTGCCAGCGGGAGGAAAGGGAAAGGATGTGGTTTTGTTCTTGCCTGGTAGCCAGAGAGCTGGATCTGTGGCTGTGGGATGAACTCTCTCTTGCATGAATGGACTGATGCTGGAGCCCAGGTGTGCACCCAGCAGCTTAGACACTGGCCAGGAAGGCCTGTGCCTAATTTCCACAGCGCTGAAGATAAGGCTGACCTGAGTGGGATTTATGTGTCTAATCTGTTTAGAAGTGGTGCTTCTCATGAGCTATGCTCCCTGCCTGTGGTTGAAAATGTGACTGGGATTATTTGATTAAAGGATGATGACAAATAACGTGCTATCTTTAGTGCCTCCTGACAAGTTTCATGGCTTTCTCAGCTTCAGGGAGCTTTGGAAAAAAAGGTAATTTTAAAAATCTGTCTGTGTAAGAATTGAAATATTACTGCTACTTTGGAGCCTGGCAAGGAAACCCTCACAGTGGGATGGAAAAATATTTCATCCTTGTATTTTATAGTCTTATAAATCTCCAGTGTCTTTTCCAGCCACAGTGCGGAGGCTGTGATGTGCAGCCACGATACCCAAATAAAACAGGCACAGCCTTGCTCTTTCTGTGCTCTGCTGAGACCCAGCCCTTGGGAAAGTGTAACCTGTGCCATCCATTTTCTCCTCAAAGCCTGGTTTTAAGCCCAGGTTAAACATTTTCCTGAAGCAAATGATGATCTTTTATTTTGCCTGGACTACGGAGCCTGCTGGGAATTACAAAGCAATCCTTAGTCAGCACAGTGGGATTCAAAGTGAAAAATGCACTGCTCTCTGCTAGAAACCAGTCCCTCTCCAGCCTGGGAACTGTGGAGAAAGGAAAATGGCTGTTGTGTCCCAGCAAGGCAGGCTGCATTGATTTTGAAGAAGCTGTTATTTATTTGAATTTTGCTGAGGTGCCTCCACTTTCTGAGGTCTTATGGGAAAAACCCACTTTGGCAGTAGTGCCCTTTCCATGAAAAAGGAGCTACCTGTACCAAAAGTCAAGTGAGAGGAAGAGGAGCAAAATTGCTGGGGAAGGGATAGAACAGAAAACACTGGGCTGAATGCTTTTTCCCTTTAGTGCTGTCTGCTCATTCCCTGCTCAGTCCTGACTGTCTCAGCCAGGGCAGTCCCTGGGTTTGCAGGGACCTGCTCTCTCCTCGGTGTGAGGGTGGCTGCAAGAGGCCTGGGCAGATCCTGTTTGGGGTCTGGAGTAGCTTTCTTGAGTGACAGAAGTAGAAGTGTATCTCTAAGGCCCCTGCAGGGTTTGCCAGGTGGTTCCAGAAGTTCATTAGTAACTCCACAAGCTGCTGGAGGTGCTGGGCTGGGGAAGCAGTGTCCCACTGCCCAGGATATCCATACACATGTGCTCCCTTCTCACTTCCCACAGCTTTGTTCCATCATTGCAAACACGTGCTCCTAAGTGAATTTGTCCCTTTCTGTCCTCAAACCAGAGGTCCCAAAGGGAGTGGCTGGGGTGGTGATGGAAGTGCCCCAGGGCTCTTCTCCTGCCCTCCTCTGCAGCACTGTTGGGAGCTGCTGGGGACTGCTGGGGGCTGTCCTGGTGACAGGTCCCTGAGCCATCTTTGGGTGTCTGTTCAGCCACAGGGGACAGACTTGGGGCAGGGGGTGTGTGCTAAACACTGCCAGTTGTAATCCAAGAGGCTCAGACAGGTGGGATTGCCCAGCCTGGAGAAGAGAAGGCCCCAGGATTTAGAGACCCTTCCAGTGTCTAAAGGGGTGCCAAGAGAGCTGGAGAGAACCTGTGGCTGCCCCATCCCTGGAAGTGCTCAAGGCCAGGCTGGATGGGGCTTGGAGCCACCTGGGATGGTGGAAGGTGTCCCTGGCCATGGCAGGGGGGCATCAAGAAGAGCTTCAAGGCTCTTCCCAACCCCAAACCATTCTAGAATTCCATAATATCCCAAACATTGAAAGTGCTGGAAGTGAGACCTTAAATATCCATTTTGACAAGGTGACAGAATGATGAGATGTGCACTGGCCACACTAGTTTGGGCCTCAGGTGGCTGTTACTCAGATGAGAAGGGACATCCTCAGGTGGTGTGGGGGGGTTCCCAGGCACCCAGGGCCCTGGGGGGATGGGGAAGAGCTGATCTGGCCCTGGGTCTGTGGCACCACGAGTGCTCTGTGTCTGGGTGGCCCCTGGGGCTGGGCTTGGCTGCTGGATGGGTGCTGGGTATGGGAGCAGGAGAGGCTGTAGGGCAGGGCTGGGCACTGAGAGCCATTTATTGTCCCTACATGGCTGCCTGGGACAAGCTGCTTTTCATTACCCAGCCTGAGGTTCTGGGGACTCGTTTGGGAAGGACTGGAAGCAATGCACAAGGCTGAGAGGACAGAGCTGTCTGCAAGTGTTCCCTGTCCCCCTCACAAGTTCTCCCACAGCATCCGGGTGCCCTGACAAGCCTGGCTGGACCTGCTGCAACACAGCCCTGAGGTATTTTCTCTTCAGCAGACCACTTTCCCTCTTGCATGAAAGGAATGCTTGGGAACTTTTTTCCTCTTTAATGAGAAAGTGTTACAAGGTTCATATAACCCAGCTAAATACCAGCAGTGGCCATCAGAAAGGAAGCACAGGGAACAGAAATAAAGGCATGATTAATGAAATAAAACAGCAATATCACCAACCCCATATCATCAGGAGCAGACCCTGTTGCTGGAGATCTGGAGACTCATCTGCAAAAGCTGTACATCATAAGGAATGATGTTCCTGTGCATTTCACATTTGCACTTCTGTGCTTTGATATTTCAAAACAGATCCAATGCTTTAACATCTGAAAATGGGAGCCTTTACGAGCTGAAAATAGCCTCATTTGGTCTTAGAATCAGTCAGCATTCCCCTCGTGGTGCTGGGACTGGCCTGGAGGCCTGGGACCCTGGGGTAGGTTTTGGTCTGCTGACAGGGCCAGGTGAGAGCATCCTTCGGGACATCAAAGATTTTGGTACCGAGCAAAAGCAGGTCTGTGGCCTCTTGTCACAAAGTAGATCTTTCCACAAATGTCATAATTTGCTGGGCAAACTCCACAACTATCTGCACCAGGACTGCTACAGTGTGGGCTGCATTAATGATGGAAAAAGTGACCTGGCTCACAATAAAATCCTGCAGCAGTGACTGTAACATGACTCCTCTGTACTGTCTGGCCAGTGTTACCACCAAGTCTACCATGCTTCCTGCAGCCACATCATGCCAGTAGGAATCACATTTGCTACCCTCTGGCTGGACTCTTTGCATGCCTAAAGGTTATTCTTTGGAAGGATCAGCGCAGGAGCAGGAGCAGGGCTTGTGGGTCACTTGCTGGCTGCTTCACAAAGTGTCTTGGTCATCCTGCCCACAACACAGTGTCCAGCAGCTCTGGGTCTGAATCTGCCTCCAGATCCAGTCCTGCCTGCTCAGGGTGTGGGAGGGCAGCAGGACCCCTGGCTGGGGCTGGATGCTCAGTGCTCCTGGGAGCAGGTGAGTCCAGGGGCACAGCCCCCTCTCCATCTACCATGTGGATTTGCCTACAGGATGTCTCAGGCCTCGGAAGTGCACTGTATTTACACAAATATATAAATAGAAGCACATCCAGGCTGTGTTCTGAAATGTTGTTTGCACTCTCTGGCAGTTACAGAGGAAGGAAAGGGGTTCATGTCTTTCTTTACGTTATTCTGAGATTCTCTTGCAGAGGGATCACACCAGCCTTGTCCTGGAGCTGCTGCTCTGCTGTGGGGCTGGGAGTGCAGTGGTGCCTTGCACTCTCTGCTGGCCTCCTGGAACTGGCCTCATGCAGTCTGTGCAGAGCTGCACTTTGGAGCACAGAATAAATTGACTCTTGGACAGAAAGTGCTGCTCGACCATGGAGCTTCCCTGGCCAATCCCTGTGCTGTGTTCCCCAAACATGTTCTGTTGTCACACCTAACCCTGACCTTCTCTGTAACACCCAGGGTGTGCACAAAAGTAGCACACACAGAGCTCTCTCTACCTCCAGTCAGAGGGATATTCCAGGTCTTTGAGTTCATTCTCTTACTCAGATTAATCCCAGGGTCCTTCTTCTAGATGATATAAGAGCAAAGACTGATGTCCTGCCAAAGGTTCCACATTGCCCAGAAGTCTAATGATCAAACCCAGGTAGCCTCAGCCCCCTTCCAGTGCCTTGAGCAGTCTCCCTCCATAGCCAGCAAGGCCGAATTGACAAACATGCCCAGGTTGTGCAGGACTGCCAGGTCCTTTGGTCCCATTGTGAAGGTTTAGATGTGCCACATCTACTCCTTCTCCCTCACAGGGTCTCCAAATGAAGCCTGTTCAAAGCAGTGGGCCACCTGTGTTGAAGAAGGCTCAGCCTGCCCTCCCTGAGGCAGGTGTCACCTCTGACAGTGGCACCACTCCTGCAGATGCAGGATTGCACCCCAGCTCACAGCCCTGCCCGGGGCCGATCACCATGCAGGCTGTTTACTCACAGTGGTTATCAGTGTGACCTGGGAACAATTCCAAGGTCCTCTTGTGGGGATCCTCCTCCTCAGGGGCCATGTCTTCTGCCTCCCACTGGCTGGACACCCTGAAGAAGCTGCTGCAGCTCCCGTAGGCACAGCACTGGTAGGCGTAGGGCACCTCCAGGACTCTGACAGAGGAAAGCAGAACTTTAAGGTGTGTCCCCTCCATGACCTGACTCTCCATTGCTTTGCACTTTTTGCTTAGTTCCTTCAGTTGTTCAAAGATGAAACTCATCTATACAGTCACAAAATACTCTGGGTTGGAAGGGAGCCACAAGGATCATCGTGTCCAGCTCTGAAGTGAATGGGCCCTACAGGGATCACATCCACAATGTTGGTGCTATTAGCACCGTACCCTAACCAGCTGAGTCAAAAAAAATATGGAACACTCCATGAATTTCTGTGCAGGAGCTATGCTGATCTTCTCTGTATCATTCCAGTTTTAGTACCTGTGCTGCTGACATGACAAAAGCTGGTCTGTGTGGTGATGGTTACAGTGGAGAGGGACTTTGCTTTGGTGAAGGACTCCATGTAGGACAGGGTGTGGACCCAGGGCAGCCCATGGCGTCTCTGCACCACTTTTGGTGCTTAAGACACTGTCAGTCAATAGAATGCTGTCAAACACCAGGTTTGGAAACTGCTCTAAAATTCCTGGATAGCTCTGGTTCCAGCCAGAACAGGGTTAATTTTTGCAGTAGGTGTGAGGGAGCATGGCCAGGACCCAGAGGTTATTCTGGACCATCTTACTCATTGCTGGGGGCTAGGGCAAAAGGAGAAAATGTGATGGGGGAGCCATCTGGTATTTGTTTGGTTTTGGGGGCTTTCCATGTAAATAACTTTCTTTTCTTATACTTTTTGTTATTAATATAATTGCTGTTACTGTTTGTGTCTTATCTCATTGCTGTTTTTAGTAAATTGTTCTTATCTCAACCCATGATCTTGGCCTTTTGTGCCTCCAGATGGGGAGGAGGAGTGGTGCATGGTTTTAGCAGGAATACTAAATAGGAGAATACCATTCCTAAACTACCACACTCCTAAAAACCCTTCTGCTGTTCTCCTCAGAATAAACTAGCCCCTCTCTCTAATATGCAATGTATAGTATTCAGTTTTTACCCCAAGGCCATGTTTTCCCAGGCATCCTTTCCTTCCCTCAAGGGGAGAAGCTTCCCTAGAGCAAGGCTCCCCTTGCTTGTTGTTGAGGACACCTTCAAACTCCAGTTCCAGGAGTCCCATCTCAGGCAGGGAACTCTCAGGACTCCCAAGTGAAGCAAGTTATTTAAATATGTCTGATTTCTACTTGAAAGTTGAATTGTTAGTTGCTAATTATAGCATGTATTGCAAGGTTAATTCAGCAGCAGCTGAGCATCATCTGGATGCAATACCGGGCTGTCTGTCAGCAGCTGCATTTTTGGCTTTGCTGGAAGTCAGGGAGACTGCTGATGAAGGCAAAGGAACCCCAGGTTTTCCAGACAATTAAGGTCCTCTGACAAGATCAGTAAATATGGTAAAACTCTATATTCTAAAAATATGCATTTGTTTTATGTTCCCAAACATTTCTGGCTGAGCCCCGGGAGGGTCTGGAAACTCTGTATACAAGCTCGTTTCCTGTTATAAGCTCCAAATTAGATCCTATTATTGAAAGGTGGTAGGGAGGTGCAGATCCTCCCAGCAAGGCTAAGAACTGCTCCCAGATGACTCCTCCAGACATATGCCCCAAGAGTAAGGCTGCTTAATGGCAGTACCCAAAATTTAGGGAATGTTAATGAGTCCATTGCCTGGCATGGTTCACTGAAGCACTGCTGCAGGCTCAGTTTCTCTGGTACAAATGCAAACCAGCCCAAGAGATGCCATTGGAATTAATTTAGAGGAGAAACATCCTGGAAGTGCTGAACTGGACCCACCCTGCACAAGGGACTGCCCTTTGGAGCAGGTCCAGAGGAGAGCTCGGAGCTGCTCCGAGGGCTGGAGCCCCTCTGCACTGGAGCCAGAGAGCTGGGGGGGTTCACCTGGAGAAGAGAAGGCTCCAGGGAGACCTCAGAGTCTCTTCCAGTGCCTAAAGCAGCTTGGCACTTGTGAGGGTGCAGCTTGAGTCCTGTGTCCAGTTCTGGACCCCTCACTTCAAGGAAGACATTGAGGGGCTGGACTCAGTCCAGGAAAGGGAAATGGAGCTGGGGAAGGGTCTGGAGAGTAAATCATATGGAGAGTGGCTGAGGGGGCTCAGCCTGGAGAAAAGGAAGCTCTCCCCCATCAGCAGGGACCTTATCACTCCCTACATCTGATGATTGTAACAAGGTGGGGATTGGTCTCTTGTCCAGGGCACTAAGCAGCAGGGAGAGAGAAATGGCCTCAAACTATGCCAGGGGAGACTCATGTTGGAATCAGGAGGAGTTCCTTCAAGGAAGGGCTTGTTAGACATTGGAAGGGGCTGCCCAGGGAGGTGGTGGAGTCCCCATCCCTGGAGGTGTTCAGGGAACAACTGGAGGTGGCACTGAGTGCTGTGGGCCGCTGACAAGGTGGGGATCGAGTCACAGGTTGGACTCGATGATCTCTGAGATCTTTTCCAACATTAATGATTCTCTCATTCTGAGGCTCTGTGAGGAAAGCTGGAGAGGAACTTTGGACAAGGGTCTGGAGGGACAGGACAAGGAATCCTCATTTCCTACTGGAAAGGGCAGGGTTTGATGGGATATTGGGAAAAAATTCTTGCCTGTGAGGGTGGTGAGGCCCTGGCACAGGTTGCCCAGAGCAGCTGTGGCTGCCCCATGCCTGGGAGTGTCCAAGGCCAGGCTGGACAGAGCTTGGAGCAACCTGGGATGGTGGAAGGTGTCCTTGCTCATGGCAGGGGGTGGAATGGGATGAGCTTTAATGTTTCTGTCCAACCCACACCATTCTATTGTTGTATGATCTTGAGTGTAGAAAACCCTCCAAAAGCTTCTGGAATCCCCTGCCATTTGGAAACCAGTCATGCAGCAGATCCCAGCTATGAGGGACTTTAAAAAAAAGTCAGAAAGAGAGATCCCTGCAGGCACCACTGCTGAGGCAGCCTGAAGGGAGAGCTCCACACTTCTCCTCAGGCCTGAACTTTAAGCCCTGTGTTGGTCCAGTGATCTGTGACCCCAGCCCTGTGTGTAAACTGGAGAAGCTCCAGCTTTGGGAACCCATCCTGGATAAGTGGGAGCATCAGCTCATGCTTTCTTGGCTTGAAGGGAACTCCCTGGGACACCCAAGGAAGAGATGACTTCATCTGGGAGGAATTTGTGTCCTCTGGACCATGGGTGTCTAAACCCAAAGGCAGGTGCCACACTGAGACCCAGGAGCCAAGGAGGGTCAGGAAAGTCTGAGCCTGCAGCACAGCACTCTGCTCTGAGCCTTTTGCAGCCTCTTCTTCATCAGTTTGACTCCTTCAGGCTCCTCATTAATCCATAACAGACAAGACATGGCCACACAAGCAGAGTTTATGGAAGAAAACCTGGATGTCATTAGGTAGGACTGCTTCTGGGAATGTTTTCCATTGAGAGGAGCCCTGAGCTGGGCCTGCTCCATGCTTTCCACTTGTGTGTGTGTGTTTGGGGTGGGGGTGGTGGCCTGGGAGCGCATCACTGCTCTCCCATGGAACATATTAAAGATGAGATGTGTTAGCAGCAGATGAATCTTCCTCAACCCATGGGCCTGGAAGTGTAGAGAAAGCACGAGATGGGCAAGGAGAGCAGGAGGCTGAGTGCTGTGAGCAAATACAGCCTGTGCTGAATACCAGAAGTGAAAGAAGCAACACTCCAAGTACCTCATTTTGGGGAAGCTCTCCTTGGTGAAGGGCTCAGAGAGAGCTGGGTTGCCTTGGAGCTTCAGATGAGTCAGTCCAGCCAAACCATCCAGGGGCAGCGTGACCAGCTGGTTGTCAGTCAAGTCCCTGGTGAGGGGAAAGCAGAGAGGGAGACCACGGTCAGGGCTCTGCTGCCAGTGGTATCTCAGCCAAGCAGAGGGCACTGCCTCAGTTGCTCCCTTGATGTGATGCTGAAATGGGGCTGGGTGCTGCACTGGGGCCAGGAACCTCTGGAGATAAACACTGCAGTCCTGGGAAAGTGAGGGGCTGGGGTTAGTGGCCATGCTGGAAGCTCTGGGTGGTATCTCCCTCGTTGTGCACGTACGTGCCCCACACATCTCCTCCTCCACTGTAGGTCAGGGATGACTGCAGCTCCCAGCCCATAAAATACCCAAGAGTCTTAGAGAGGGGGCTGGGAACTGGGAGCCCTCCAGAGCCAGCACAGATGGTCTGCAGTGACTCTTGCAGAAACAGCCCATCATGCTGATCTTCCTTAAAGGCATCTAAGGTGGCTGTGGAAGCATCAGGAAATGGAGGTTTAGTGTTCAGGATGAGAGCATCTTGAAGATGGCCCCTCCTGCACTTCATCATCCCTTTATTAATAGTATTAATAAGAAACTTGGGATTTGTTCTGTCCACACCAGTGCTGAGACATGCACCTCAACACATCAGTCTTCCAACATCTAAATCCCAGGGGTTCTGGTAGCCCAGGGAGTCAGTCTGAGGTCCTCAGATATCTCCTATCCCTGGTCCACTGTGAAAGAAATATCCCTGCAACTTACAGCTTGGTGAGGGAGTGCAGGGTCACAAAGGCTTCTGGGTGAATAAACTGGATGTAATTCCAGCTCAGGTCTCTGCAAGGCAAGGACACAGCAGTTAGAAGAGAGCAGAGCAGGGCAGTGAAGCTGCTGACACTGGCCTAGCCAAGGGCCCTGCTGGGAGCACATGTGGGATCTGTAGCCCCTTGGTCAGCAGCAATTTCTGTCCCATTGCAGCTCCCCACAGACAAATCTGGGTCTGTATATGGGTAGTTTACAACAGAGGGCACAAGAGTTTGCCTTGCAGGAGCTCCTCTGCTTAGACCAGTGGGAAAGGACCAATGGAAAATGTTATTTTCTGGCTTAATTTCTGTAAATTTGGGATTTTTTTGCCAACATGCCAAAAAGGTCATGCCTTAGTGCCAGAGCATCCCCAGTGCAGTCACAGTGCTGGGTGCAGCACGGGCAGATAGGGCCGGGGGTCTGGGGAAGGTGATTTTACAATGTCTCCTGCCATGCACAAGTGCTTTGGATTCACTGAGTCCCCTCAATAAGCTCTGCCTCCACCCAAGTGAGAGAGCTCCATCCCTCCGTAAGCAGTGCAGAGGAAACCAGCAAACTGGGAGACATTTTTTGCCCTAGGGCTGACTACAGGGCAGCTTTCACCTCCCCAGCTCTAAGGGAGCGAAGATAGCTGCTCAGATGTGTTGACACTGGGTGGGATGAATGCTTTCCACAGGGCCCAGAACATACCCAAAGCTGCCAGAGCTTTCTCACCTGTGTGTGTGACTGGGCTGGGGCAGCATGCTCACGTTTCCCTGGGTGTCTGCAGTGTCACCTGTCACACCTCAGCTGTAACCATGGTGTCTGTGACACTCATGGGATCCCAGGAACTATTAAATGGCACTCACATTGCTGCACCATGGGAACAGATTTGGTGTGATTTAGTTCACTTCCTAACAGAACAGCAAATAAAGACTGTCAGATGTCACAGAGCCAGTCGTGCCCTTCAGGGCCTTGCCAGCTCTCCAAGGTGCCAGGCACTTGGCAGGTGACTCTGCGTGTGTGGGAAGTGCTTGGGTGCACTTGTGACGTGGGACACGAACTTTTGAGTGGTGGGGAGGAACTTTCAAACCAAATGCCTGTTTGCAGCCAGAAAGTTCTGCAGGAACTTTCAAACCAAACAGGATGCTGTGCAGGGGTGTTCCAGGAGTGCCCAGGACCAGCCTGTGTGGGACAGGGGTGCTGGAGCTCAGGCACACTCAGGTACTGCCCTGAGCTCCTCTGGCATTCAGGAGGCCTGTCTGTGCTGTGGGCTCTGCCTTGGCAGAGTTGTACCCTGTCGGGGGGGCGTGTGGGGTGTGGGCACGAGGGGGCAGGTAAGGAGGGGGGTCTGCAGGCACAGGGGAAGCCAAAAGCATGGTTTGTGCCCTCCTCTTTCCTAAGGTGGAATGGAAGAGGGACTCGACAGAAAAGCCTCCCAGCAGAGACAGAGGCAGGCTGGGAGCTTCCCCAGCCCATGTGGGCTCACAGACCCCTCCCCAGCATGCCCCCAGCTGGTCCCTGGCAGCCAATACTTGCATGGAGCGCAGGGCCACCAGCTGCACAAAGGTGTCTGCTCTGATCTCCTGGATCTTGTTGTGCTGGAGGCCCCTGGAAAACAGAAGCTAATTTGAGAAGAGAGCTGAGGGCAGTTATGGAGATCTTTGTGCAGTGCAGCACTGTCACAGTGGAAGTTGCTGTGCTTGGGAGACCTACTCTTATTCCAAGAGTTAAACAGGATGAGCAGCAAAAGTGTCAAAGCCATTCTCTCCTACAGGCAGCTCCAGGGCTCAGACAGCCTCTGCTTTTCATGCCATCATGACTCAGTAAAGAACTGTTGATGTGCAGGGGCCAAAGATGCCCTGTTAACCCCAAACCCACACTGGTTTCCCACTCTGCTCTGCCCTAAGCCTCCAAACTGCTTTTTCCAGAGGAAAAGTGGAGAGCTTGGAGCCAGTGATCAGCAACCAGCTCTGTGTGACCCTTCAGGAAGGACCATGTGGTGCTGCCCTTTGCCTTGGTGAGGATGAAGGTTTGAGGGCTGAAGGTATCTCAGTGTTTCATGAAGAAATATCTTGATGTCTTGTAAAACCCACTGTCCACATCTGCACGTGAAGTGCCTCAGCCCTCCACATTTCCTTTCCAGCTCCTTTATCCCCTAGGGAAGGGGAAAAAGCAGGGTGAGAGTTCACACGGACCCTGTGACTGACCTACTAACTCTCCACATCCCCAGGAGACATCCTGGATGCTCCAACCATGCACCTTGTGGGAAAGGTTCAGTTCCTCAGTTCTGTTTTCCCTGGTGTGAAACAGTGGTGAATGCTTACTAAGATTCCTGCAGAATGCCCATCCTGAATTCCCAGACCTGCAGAAGCAGTGTCCCCCCATCTATGACCTTCTGCAGGGGCAGACAGCCACTGCCTGCTGCTCCACCTACAGCAGCTCCCTGGGCATTTCTCAGGTGGTTAACCTGCCTTTAGAGTCAGAAAGGATCTTGACTCATCTCACACATGTGCTGGCTGTAGTGTCTCAGCTGGTATTTGGCCACATGCTCCTGTTCCAAAGGTGGGCTGCCCCCGTGGTGCCCCAGGCTGGCATTGCCCCAGGATTTCACCTGGGAGCCACTGGAAGATCTGGGCACAGATTTGGGGGTCTCTCTGTTTGGAAGAAGTGGAGTTTGGGCAGAAACGGTATTGGAGCAAGGTTGAGAAATATAATTTAGGGGTGTTTAGGTGTGAGGGATGACCTGTGTGGTGCAGGTAAAGGTCTGCACACCAGCAGTTACAGCAGAGCGAGGGCACAGCTGAGCTGTTTGTGGGCCAGGCTGTACCACCAGGCACCACCAGACTTGTTTCAAACCATCAGGAATACTGATGCTGGGTGGGGCTTACAGGACAAAAACTTTGGGGTTAAGGGACCAAATACTCATTTTGGTCTCTTAATTAAAAAAAATTAATTCAATATTAATATTTATATAGGTATAATCTATAATTCACTAGCCAGAAACTGAGATTTAATGTGATTCTATATTAATGTTAAGTCTGAATTTGGCATATTATAAAATTTCGTAAGAAGGAACTTAGGCAGAATGTGTGAAACTACAGGTTTGAAATTCGGAACATTTGTCCTTTTTTTTGGTGTACTTTCTATTTTTTTTCAAATGTTTTCCTGGGGGTACTCTCCCAGCTGCCCTAAAAAGCAGCAGGGGCTGTGTACTCTCATTTCCATGTAGTTTCACAGTGTTCTCATGTCCAGTTTGCTGAGGCTGGATGAGCTGGTCTGACTATCCAGGCTGAGGTGCTACAGAGAGCAGGGACAACGTCTCCTGTGGGGTTTTTTAATGGGGATGCTGCTCCCATACATCTGTTCTTCCAGGAAACAGAATTCTGTAAAAAATAATGGAGTCTATCTTCGTTGTTTTTTAAAAAAGTTTTTCTCAAAAAGGCCAAGAACTTGCATTCTATTTTTAGTGTAGAGCCAGATTTCCAGACATTTTGAGCTAAATGTGAATAACTTTGTCTCAGAGCAACTGCAGTGCCTCCTGGGGCCTGGAGAAGACCCAATTCCAGAGCTACAGCTGAGAAAAAAATTCCCCTTCTCTTGGGAGGGGCTGGCCCTGGCAGGGTGGATAAGAGCTGCTTTGTGCCCATGCATGGGGCCCCCCTTGGAGCAGAAGACATTTATGGTGGACATAAACCCCATTCTTGATTAGCTCATAGTGGGCCTGGAGTTAGAGAAGTGAATTCAGTGCTGTCACATCCTACTTCTCTTTGAAGTGTCTGGGACCTCTGACAGGACCTGACTGAATTAAGCTCTTGTGCACAGGGGATGTATCTTTATTCTGTATGTGCACAGGGGCAGAGAATGGAGCTCTGGTCCATTTGCACTCCAAACAATGAGATACAATGCCCAACTTTCCCAGTGCTTAGGGAGTTCCATGTGTGGGAACCACCCCTCTCCTCAAAGCAGCCCTTTTCCCCCAGAGCACAGCACAAACAAGGACATCTCCATACTCACAGCTCCTCCAGCTGCTGGCACCGGTGGAAACTGGGCAGCTCTTCGATTTGGTTGTGTGACAGCTCTCTGCAGGAAAAGGACAGCACAGGAATGTTGGGACACCAAAAGGCAGTGCCCCTGAGCCCTCCCTTGGAAGGCAGGTACTGCTGGAGAGCGAGGTGACCTCACTTCATCCTGCACAGCTCCACTTTTGGTAACCCCAGCGAGTGGGATCTGCACCCTGCAGCTGCTGCTGGCTCTGGGTGTCTCTGTGCAAGGCCAGGGCTGCCCCATGATTTCCCCACTCACCCACCCCAGCCCAGCTCCCTGCAGCACAGCCCGTGGGCTGATGGAGCTGCTCGGACAGCTGGGGTGGGCTTGTCCTCCCCAGCCTCAGGTCAGCTGTGAAACCCTCCCGTGCCACTTCTGGCAGGCACAGCCCTGCTTTCTGTGGGCACAGCACAGAGCTATTTCTGCCAGAGCTGCAGATGTGCCTGCAGAGCCTGGGGAGGATTTGACCAGGCTTCTCTCTTCCCTCCTGGCACAGCAGCCCCACTGCCCATTGCCTGCCCCCCATTCAGCCTTTCCTGGCTTCCTCCCAAGGTCAGGGAAAGGGTTGTGCCATTGACAGGGAGTTGGTTCAGAACATTACAGACTCTGACAACCTCTGGTCCTTGTTCTTTCAAGTGCTGTCACTCGAAAGCAGTTTGCAGCAAACTCCTTTTGCCACTGGTCCATGGCTCAGTGTCATATCAGCATCTAGAGTAGAGTGGCTTGATAGTCAGAGGAAAACCCACCCTGGCACAGCTTAATGAGAATTTATTGAAGCTGAAACAGGCTGGGTAAGGAGCAATGTTTAAACCAGCTCTTTCCTCCACCAGCAGAGACTGGATTTGTGGTTGTTCAAGGGAAATTTACCCCAGGGTAAAGTTTTGTATGTGGTTTCTCTGCCTACTTTCCAAACTCGGTTTCCATCTTTCTGCCAATAGATTGCTCCTAAAATATTTCAATTATTTATTTTTTTTTGCCAACCCACTCACCACCAGTTTTCCATGGTGGAGAGGAGGAGGGAGGGAAAAGCAAGCAAAAGGTTTGTGCTTGGCTCTGGAGGCTGTCACCCAGGATGGAGAAAAAAACTTAGCATCAGTCACTTTTCCCTGGTCCCTGTGTCAATACATTGGGCTTGACAGGGCTGGAGCTTAGCTAGAGTGATGGGGGAGAACCAGCCCCAGGAGTTATTTCTGGTTCCTCCAGTGTGAGGGTAACCAGGTGCAGCCCAGAATGTACAAACAGAGCAGCCTCAGTCACTCACGCTCTGTTGGGAACATACCAGGATGAAGGTGCTGATGGCACCAAGGGACTTCAGCTCTGCTCAGGGGACTGTCATCTATTTCTGCTTGAGAAGAAAGACAAATCTTCCAGAGCCCAAGGAGCCTTTGGACTACTCTCTCAGGCCCAGGGTGGGATTGTTGGGGTGTTCTGTACAGAGCCAGGAGCTGGGCTCAATGATGCTTGTGGGTCCCTTCCACCTCAGGATGTACCATGACTACATGAAATCTGTGCCCTGGGCAGGAGCTCTGGATGAAAGCAGCAGGATGATGCCAGGTTGATGCCAAAGGCTGCCCTGCCTGTGTGGGGCATCCCAGGATGGCCATGACCCTCTGCCCCTGCAGTGGCTCTACAGTCCCTGTGCAGGATCCTTGCAGAGAATCCACACCTGGAAGTGCAGCTTTACCCGTGTCATTTATGGTCAGATGTGTGACAGCCATAGCCCCTATGGCTGCCCAGAGACAGGCAGAGAACAGCCACTGGCTCTGTGGGGACGAGGGGCCAAGGCATTTCAAGGGCAAGAGAGATGTAAACATGCACAAACATTGGCCCTTGTGCTCTCTCCCCAAACTCTGAAAGCAATGCCATTAATGTCAGGAATGTTCACTAGGAAAGAGGAGCAAGGGGCAAGGAACAAGGTGGTGTGTCCCAATAAAACTCTCCCACATGGTGGTGGGGGGTAGGCACAAAGAACAGGCTCTGCTGTGAGGGCTTGCAGTCTGATAACTGCAAACATAAACAGAGGTCTGGGACCCAACAGCCTGGGGCAGTCCAAATGCTGAACTTTCATAGCAAGTCATCCATTGAATTGGTCCAGATGTCTAAAGAGGAGAGATCTTCCCTACAGGGACATCTGGAACCAAAAGCCTGTAATCTCCTAAGTTACAAATTGTCTTCTTTTATTTTTATGTTTTACTCTTGTTTCCAATTTCTGTGATCAAGAATTCACTCCTGTTGCTTTCCTGGAACAAACTTGTTTTCTTTTTCAGCTTGCTTGTATAAAGACTGATGAGAGGCAAGCCTGTTGTTGCCCTAAGGCTGCAAACTTGTATAAATCTGGCTCATGACTCATTTCCTGAGGATGTCTTTGACTGCAAACATAGTTGGGGATCTCAGGAACCAGGGGTGTGATTCCTGAGATGATGCAGAACCTTTCTGAGATGTTGATTTCATCATGTACCAAGCTAAAGGAGAAAGCATGACCCCCCAGCATCATTCAGTGCCTGGCTAAGCAGGCAGAGCCAATGAAACAGAGATGGAGCAAAACCCTGATCTGGCTTTGCTGCCCCACGTGAGGAAATGTGGCCTTGTGGCCTCACAGGTCTCCATCAGGTCAGACCTGATCTCTCCTGGGTTATGAACAGGATCCTTCCTCCAGATGATGGCACTTGCTGCAGCTCCAACTGCAATGAGCCAAGGCTGGGGCAGAGGGTGAGGGTGATTTCCCCCTTGCTTTTGGGCTAAGAGCTTCTGCTCAACTGGGAGCTGTGGCCATTCTTACCCATCTCCTTTTGTGCTCTCTCTGCTCCCCTTGCACAGGGAGGGGACAGTTCCTGCTGGTGCAGAGCAAGGAGGATGTGCCTGACTGCAGCCCTGGGACCAGAGCAGCACGCTGCGATGAAGCAGCAAGATGAAGAACAAGCAAGAGCTCAAAGTAGTGATTAAGAAGGTGGTGATTTCTGCATGGAAAAGATGACGGGAACAAGAACCACAGGATGGTCTTCCACAGCTGGTCCTTTCCCTGAGCTAGACAAAAGGAAAGCCCAGTTCCTGAGGGCATTTTGTAAGGACCAGGCAGGACAGAGACACAGGTTACTCACAGGACTCGGAGGCTGGGCAGCTGCTGGCACATCCTTCTGGGGAGGAAATGGATTCCTGCCCGGGTCAAGGTCCTAGAGGGATGGAGGAGAGAGAAGAAATGGTGTTGCTGACAGCGAGCACCCAGACTCTGTGACCCAGAAGCCCAGCTGCCAGTTCCAGATAGTGGCAGGAGAGATAATATCAGTAGGGCAATAAAATACGTGGAGAGGATAAAATACTGGCAGTTTTGGAAACAGGCACTGCTGCTGGACCTGGCTAAAGTGAATGTGCCTGTGAAGAGTTCTGGGCCACTGCTGAGTACTGAATTCACAGCTGTCCTTGGCCTTGTTGGGGGCAGGTGGCGGTGGCCTCTGTAGCATGCTCTGCCATCCCTGTTCCCACTGTCCAGGCTGGACAGGCCTGGAGCCAGGACTGCCTCAGAGGCTGTGTAAGAGGGATGGATGGAGTGTCCCTGTGTCCCTGAGACACGGCAGGGCCAGGCCTGGCCAGGGCTGCTCCTAGTTTGGGCTCAGTGTGGGGACCGGTGTCTGGGAGAGGAGAACCGTGTGTGGCCAGGGGCAGCGTGTCCTCCAAGGCCCTGGGGGTGTGGGGAGGGGACCAGAGCAGCTGCAGGAGCCCCAGCTCCAGTGGCAGATGTTTCCTGAACTGCACCACGGTGCTGGCTCCAGTATGGGCAGAGGCACTGGGGTGCAGCAGAAGCACTGCTCCAGGCTCCTTCACAGGTGCAGGAGGGAAGGAAGAAAAAAAAAAACAAACAAAAGACTGGAGCACACTCAAGAATACCAAGAGAGCCACTCACAGGGAGGAAAGCTGTGTTCAGGAGCCACAGGGGTGAAACGAAGCAGAAGGGTGAGCGACCAGGGAGAGGCAGAGCTGAACACTGCACAGCACTGGGAAAGTTGTCCTCACTGAAACAGCCTGGGCCACCTTGGAGGAGGAAGAGCACAGCTAGCAGGGTAAAAGGGACAGAGGTGCCACTCACAAAACTTCTAGGCTGGTGGTGCCTTTAAGGTCCGGGAATTCCTTGATGTCCGTGGCTCCGTTGAGTGACCTGCAGAGAAACCAGGGTGAAGTGAGGTGGGCAGAGCACCTGGAGGCACGTGCAGCTGCCCAAGGTTCCAGACCTTGGTGGCAAATCTGCTTCCTCACACCCAGATGTGATCAAGGCCCAGCTCCAGCGTGTCCCTGTGGCTGGAGCAGACGCCGTGCGGATACAGCGAGATGGAGCTGGGCACTTCCATGCAAGGAGACTTGGCAAGCTCAAAGCCTCTCCCAGCCACTGACATTCTTGGCACAATCTCTACCCAAATTAGATAAAAAAAAACCCCAAACAATTACCATGGGGAATGTAAGCAGGGCATCCCACCCAAACCTCCGTGGGTCTATGCATTTGGATTTAAAGAATGCAGGGCTATTTGAATGATTTATTTTATGTGCCTGGGTGAGGCTTATAAATAGAGATTTATGAGGTTGCCTCTGCCTCAGTATTTTAGTGCTGTGCCACAACAGGTCGGCTGAAATGCCAGTGTGGGGGAGCTGTTGTGGTTCAGGTGGTGCTCAGCCTGTGCTGGTGGCCCTGGAGCAGGCCCAGGGCCAAACACGTGAAGGAAGCACTGCCACTGCTGGCTGCCCAGCAGTGCACTTCTCCATCTTGTGGAGGAAGGCAGATGCCTTCAGTGTCCTTCTGTTTGGGCAATTATGCAACAGCAGAAAAAGCTGTGGCACTTGTGTGTGGCACTTTGCTGCTCCTGGCACAGCTGTGGAGACCCTGGAAAGCCTCAGTGCCTGTCAGCTGTGTGGGGAGAAGGAATTAGTGGCTGCCTCCAAAATGCCCTTTTCAAAATTATCCTTGCTCAGAAGAAAACACTACAGTGTCTACTCCTTGGAGTAGCCTTTGGGGTTGGACAACAGAGTGGCTTCATGGTCCTCTATTGGCACAGGGGCTCTTGAAAAAAGGGAGGGAGGAGGCCACAAAGGTGCCCAGTACACAGGGCTTGGAGCTTGGATGTTACCTCTCTGGGGATGTGCTCGGTGAACTTACAGAGTGTGGAGCTTTGGCAAGTACTGGAAAGCAGACTGTCCAACAAACTGGATGGGATTGTCATAAAAATGGCTGCAATGGGAAAGAGGAACAGGTCAGAGTGCTGCACACAAAGAGAAGATGCTGTTACAGGTCAAGAGCCTCAGAGCTACCAGCAGCAGGCCATGCAGGAGGTGCTGCTGTGCTCTGAGGAATTCTTGTCCCCAGATAACCACAGGCTCTCCCACTGGCCTCTTGGCTGGACATTGGTACAACTGAGATCTCCTGCTGCTCTGAATGGGCCCTTTGGGGTCCTGCTGAACCAGATGGGCTAGAAAGGTGTAAAACCCTTCTTCAGTCCTAGTGAGAAATGCCTCGCACTGGAGGACACCTCCTGTGGTCTCACACACAGCACCAGTACCTTTCCCACTTGTCACAGTCAGTGAAGCGAGCTCTTCTAAGACCCAGTGAGACATGGGAGGAGTTGAGTTCACCTCCTACAAGAAGCACTTCCCCCCCACTAACTGTGGAAGACTTTAGATGGGCAGATGCAATGGAGAGATGAACATTCTGGGTGTATGGGCCCCCATCATCACCCCTGTGGATGCTGCCCAAGCGAGCAGTTGTCCTGGCTGGAGCAGTGAATGGTTTCACCCAGTGTCACCATGGCTTTCCAGATATTGGTATTTCTATAATTTAAGTCCAGTTTGGACAAGCAGAACCTTTGTCACATGATTTTCTATATCTGTGTGGTTCAGAGAAGTATCCAAAAATCACCAGCTGTGCCTGGGTCAGAGCAGAAATGACCTGACAGCTGGGTGTGTTTATCTGCAGAGCTTTGTGTCCCCAGGTGTGGGCAGACATGCAGGGATCTGGAATCCCAGCTCTCTGACACGTGTAGCTGCTGCTGTGGCTGGCCAGCAGCTTTTCTGAGCACAAGAAATAAACAACAGCTATCAACCAGGGCTTAGGTGGTTTCCATGCAGAGCACCTGTGTTTTGTTCCTTCCTTGCTATCAGCCCCTGCTGCAGCAAACGTCAGCTGCAGGGAAAGGAGAACCCACAGCAATTTCAGCCTGCTTTGGCACACGGATAGCAAATATCAGATTGTTGTCATTTGACCACTGTCAGAAATCCCAACTAAAGACGTCAGGAAATGCCCCTTTCTGGGCAATATAAAGATGTAGGAAACATTACTTAATTTTCTTACATTGTTTGGAGGAGGGGATTCCCAACAAATGCGTTCTCCGGAATAGCTTTGATGTTGTTGTTGTGAAAACCACTGTTGGGAGAAACAAATATCTTGATATTAATTAAATTAACCTTCTTTTCTCAGCACTTTTAAAGCCAGAGAGCCTTCAAAATATTCATCAAATAGGAGATATAGGCTCCTTCCCAGGTGCAGCATCATCCCAGCAGGTGAACAAGGTCTGTGGTTTGGCAGGACAAAATCTGCTGCATTTACTCTCTGGGTGCTCCATATGTGATTCCACCAACCCCACTGAGGGTACAAGGACTTCAGGTTTAACACTTTACAGGTCAGGAAACAGAAACAAACCAAAGACAATATTTTCTATCCACCAAGAACTACAATTTTTGTGGATTGTTTCCATTACAGCTCCACAGCTGCTGACCAGAGTGTGCCAGGAATTACCGGCCCACATGACTTTAAAGGATTTGTAGCTTTAGCTGGGATATTTTTGGTTAAGCTTGAGAACCAACTGACAGAACCAGAGGACACAGTCTCAAGCTGCATCAAGGGAAATATAGGTTGGATATAAAGAAGAAGTTTTTTACAGAAAGAGTGATAAAAGTTCTGGAATGGCTGCCCGGGGAGGTGGTGCAGTCACCACCCCTGGGTGTGTTTAACAAAGCCTGGATGTGGCACTGGGTGCCAGGGGTTAGCTGAGGTGTTGGGGCTGGGTTGGACTTGATGATCTTTAAGGTCTCTCCCAACCTGGTGATTCTGTGAATTCTGTGACATCAGAAGAGAGCTCTGTGGCCACAGTCTGACCTCCTGTACAGCAAAGGCAGTCTCAGATTCCTGTGTCCAGGACTAAGACCAAGCTCTGGGTGATGCCCAAGTTGTTTATCCCAGAGGAGTCTGAGCAGGTGATTAGTTGATGACTGTTTGGAATTTGCCTCTTCTTTAGTGAAGGCATGTCAAAAGCCATCTTGGAGGGGATTAAGGATCTTATTCTCATTTCGAAGGTGAGAATAATGATAGTATCTGGGCTGAACAGAGAAATCTCATGAGAATTCTTCCAGTAAAGGAAAAAGTAGTATCAGATTTTTACTCCAAGGCTCCCAGAAACACGAGAGCAGCTGCTTTTGCCCCACCCCAGCCTGGCACCAGTGTGACACAGGAAATGTGGATCTACATCAACTCACCCCACCCTGGGGCTTCTAGTTTGTGGGTGATAAGTGGGATGGTTTCTTATTTTTAGTGTCTCCCAGGCTGACCAATTAGAGGAAGGCAAGCTATCCACTAAAATGGTCATAAACGTTGGTAATTCCCTATTATAAATTTATCCTAAGGGAGATAAAACAGTTTCTTTGCATTAGAGAAGGTGGCACAGTGCCTGCAGAAACTGTGGCCTCGCAATAACATGGCTAAGTCCAGGCTGTGGTCCCAAGCTGGGGAATGGACATCAGAAGCAGCCAGAGAACAGATGGAATTTGAGCCCCTGAGATGCCACAGGAGAGTGAGGAGCAGTAGGAGGAACCTGCTCCAAGGCTGGCAGAGACTCCCACTGCCCTCCGAGGTGATGGGGAGGTGGTCAGGGCTGATGGAAATTGAGGGGATAAACTGCTTTGATGCAGTGGACAGTGGTGGGGAGGAAAAGAAAGGCTGGGACAGAGTGCTCTCCTCAAGTCACCGCACACACGATGCTTTATTGGTCACTCTCCCACAGGGAGTGGGTTTGAAAAGAAATAAGTGGAAAATCTTACAGCTCCTGCAGTCGGCCCAGTGTCCTGATAGCCCCGGGGAATTCCAGCAGCTCGTTGTAGTTCAGATCCCTGAAAGACAGAGAAGGAAAATACATTCATTAACATTTCTGAAGGAACTTGACCTTTGAAGCCATAATCGTTAACATGGGAGATGGTTTTTCCTACCACGCTGATCCAGCCACTGCCTGGAAACACAATCTCACCCATTCCTGCAGCAGGAATATTGCAGCAGGAATATTGCAGCAGGAACATTGCAGCAGGAATATTGCAGCAGGAATATTCCCTGCTGGGAGCACTGTCAGGTGAGAGCCATGCAAGCCATGGCTGCTGCCACGGGGCTCCTCCCTGCCAAGTGCCCCGTGCCCAGCACTGGGCAGTGCTGCTGCTCCCCATCTCCTGAGGGCCCTGGTCCCTTCTCCCAGGAGCTCAGCCCTGGGCCTTTGGCTCTGAGTATTTTTTCTTGCCTTTCCAGGTCAAAATGGGGTTCTTTGAAGGACAAGAAACACGAATAGTGTCAGTTGTGTGGGGCCCAAGACAGGCTTCTCTGGGCCCCCTTGCTCTGTGGTGCAGAGGGGATCAGGGACCATTCCCTCAGTGGGGACAGTCCTCATTCCCCCTCTTGAGGACACTGGGTCTCCCTGCCACTGGGACATGCTGTCACTGGGAACAGTGAGAAGAGGAGTCTGTGGGAAGAGTCTTCTTCTGATGGTTGCGGCCAACCCCACATTGGAATCTATGAGCCAAAGCTGGAAGTGATGTGCAAGAAGTACTGACACAGTTGAGCATTGTCTAATTGGCTGTGTAGTAAAATAAATAAAATATACTGCATTGGTTATAATCACAAGTGTAGAATTTACCCACCCCGACCTGGCAACTAAGAGAGACATCTGAGTCTGAATGAAATCTCAGGAGTTGTGTTTGTTCTCCAAGGATGGGCTTAACCTCTGGAAAAGGATTTATATGACTTTTGGGGCACTGCTGGCAACCTGGGAGGAGCAGCCCTTCAAAGGCACCAATCCTGCAGTTGGCTGGAGGGTGCCCATGGAGACTGGCTGGGCTTTGAGTGTGCAGCACTTCTCGTGCATGCCCAGCTTTCTCCTTGGAAGGCAATTTCAGCTGTCACAGTAACATTTGACCCTATCCTGGCCATCCCACTTTGCAATTCACTGAAAGCCATGCCACTGCTTCCTACCTGCATGACACTCACCAAGTTTTAAGTGGTAGATACTTTGGAACATGATTACTGGCTCCTGGAGATTACTGTATAATTACACTTAATGAACCTCATAGTAATTACCATGTAACCTGGATTGTGGTTTATGGAACAGAAATAACTGAGCATTTACACAGCAATGGGCTGCTGCCCAATTACCCTGTAATTCTCATCCTCTGGGCCCAGGCATGGTCATTATGTTATGATCTCTCTTGGCCCCCTTGTCTCTTACGTCTTCTCTCACTACCAGTGCCCCTGCTTGGGAACGACTCCATGGCACCAGCTCAGCTTTGCCCTGAAGGTGTTTACATGGGAAATCAACCCAGAGAGTCTCTCCAAATAGGTCCTTCCAGGACTTCCAGTTTATATGATTTATGTCTTAGGGAATGCTTATCACAGAATTACAAGATAGGGCACAAACCCAAGAGAAAAATATGGAATGAGTTTGTTGTGGGCGGATTTTGTCACGTTTAGCTCTGACAAGGTCCACACCAGACCTTGCTGCTGGATTCCCTGAGAAGCCCAGGTGCTGTGGCAGGTCCTGGTTTGGCAGGGTTTGTCCCCTGACGCTGAGGGCAGTTTTCCCTCCTCCTGTCACACCGGGATCTGGATGCTGGTACTCTGTGTAGAGATTGGAGCAGATGAATCCTGCTCCTGTAGGACCCAGGAAAGGTTCATGTCTGATAGCTGGCAGTGCTGGCAATCAGCAGGGAAGGAGCACAGGGCTGGCAGTGAGACCCTGAGCTCTGCCTGCCCGCTGCCCACCCTGCAGTGCCTGAGGCTGCTGTGCCTATCCCAGGGCCCAGGAGTGGGACAGGACTGGTGTCCCCTCCTCACATCTATTAGGCAGGGGAGCTCTGCCTCTCCCTGAACTTGATCTGACACACTCTGTTCTCATCTGGCTCCAAGCAGATCAGTGGTTTTCCTCAGACTTCCCTGCTTGAGCCCAAATTGATCTGTTCAAGGGTAAATAGCCCAACACATGACTGCTCATAGCCTCACTCTTTGCTTGTAGCTCCCTGTCAGCTGCTTGGGTGCTCTTGGCCAGTGTCTGTAGATGGCACCTGCCAGGTTCCATCAGGGCCTGGCTGAGGGCTCTCACTGCACAGGTTTGTTACCAGGGGCAGGATGATTAATGATATGTCTCTTCTCTGCTGCTCAGGAAGATACAGGAGTGGATTTCCCAAGTGAACAAGCAATGGGAAGTGCAGGCAGGACCCCACTGGGCATTTTCAAAGCATCAGTCAAATCTGATTAACCTCCAGATCCCTGCACTGGTTGAAATCATAGGCACTAGCAGCCTAAGTCGACTGACAGCCCCAAATTATGCACATAAGGTGCATAATACCTTTAAAAATTTCACCCTGCAGTGACTCCCTGAAATTAGAGGGAGATTCCACAGGGAGCAGGAAGCTGCAGAGGTCATTCTAAGCTGGGTGTCTGCCTGTGCCCCTTTCCTCCCCTGCACCACAAACTGGGCCCAGGATGAGCCTGTGTGATGCCAAGGGATGGTCCCTGGAGAAGAGGCACTGTGAGCCCCAGCCCCGGGTGACATTCAGCCCATCCCTGCAGTGTCACTGCCACTGTGGAGGCTTCCTGTGATGGCACAAGGCTGTTTCTGTAGGCTGCCAACAGATGGAAAATATTGCCCAGCAGAGAGGAGCCTTGGCTCACCTGTGATTCACTGCAGAACAAGGGATCTTAGATCTGCAACCAGTATTATTTACAAGGAATAATTCATCGTGCTGTAATATTTGCTCCTGTCTTTAAAAATGTGTTTCCTTTCCAGCCTGCACCTCTTCCAGGCAGGCTGGTCTTTCATCAGCAGATGAAGGTTCTGTTTGTACCTCCGCATGTGAGCAAGTATGTACAGGACCAGCTCTTCCTGAGCGAACACACACCGTTCCCAGCCCTGGCAGCATCCTGGGGCCTCCCTCCCCTCTGCACTTGACACATACAAAGAGCATTCATTGTGTTCAGCAGCTCCTGCTGGGTAAAAGCCCATCTTGGAATGCTGGCAGACACTGGGCTTGTTGGAAAGTGGAAATGCAACCAGGTGTAGTCATGCTGCTGCATCCTGGTTGCCAGCAGCCCCGTTCTGTGTTCTGTTCAGAGGAGACAATGTGCCTGTGCTCGCTCCTGCCCGTGCTTCCTGGGTTTTGGGGAGGTGAGCCTCCCTCCTGGAAAGAACCCAGCTGCTGTGGGGAGCAGGTCCCTGGGTGCTGCTCACAGGTGGCTGCTCTGGATCTCGTGCTGCTCTCACTGCCCTGACTTGTCCCCAGGGCAGCTCCTGGCCAAGCTCTGCCCAGTTCATGGGGTTCAGCTTCCTGGAGGGGGCTGGAAGAAACCAGCACTCAGGATGGTCCTCAGGTGCCATCTCTTCCCTGCAGTGGAGCCACTCTTCCCAAAGCCCAGACCCAAACCATGATATGAAAAAAAATTTCCCTGTCCCTTCTTCTTCTTTCACAGAACTGGAGTTGGGCTCTGGTCCAAGCAATAACCCAGGAACAGCATTCAACCTTCACCAGGCTGTTCCTGTCAGTGGGGAAGTTTCTGTTCATTTAGTGAAATCCAGTCCTCAGGTCTTTCCACAGGTGCTGTCAGGCTCCATCTGGCCCAGGCATCTCCTCTCTGCCTGCTGTCCCATGGGGAATTTGGCCCAGCCCATGTGCCTGCTGGTGGATCTCCAGAGCTTCCTCCCCACACAGGGTCAAGGCAGATTGGAAGGACTCGTGACTCAGTGGCTCAGGAATGATTTTGCTTTTTAATTCCAGTGGCAACAAAATTTCCTCTCCTGAGCATGTCAGTGAACTGCCCATCAATCACAAACCCTGTCCAGGAGGTGGTAGATGAAGGAAACGGAGGTGCTGGAGCAAACACCTGGAAGGGTTCCCTTCCTCTCCCTGCCTTATCTGAGGTACTTGGGCAATGCTTTGCTTCCCTAGCTCCACACTCTGCCACTTCCCCACTGCTTCCAGATTTGGAATGAAGCAGGAAAAGCTGCAAAAAGCCACTTCACTGTCCCCACTGCACTGCTGTGGCACGGGCTGGGGCGGCCCAGGAGGCCTCTTGGCCCAAGGGAGCTAGACCTGGCAGAGCTGCCCCAGCTCTGGGTCTGACCAGTCCCTCCCAGTGCAGCTCTGATCTCCACTGAAAGTCCCAGCAGTGTCCAGTGTGTGGCTGTTGCACCCAGGGCTCCTGTCTGCTCTCCTGTCACTTTGTGTGTGACGTGGGCTTTCCTGGCTGGGGAGTGCTGTCCTTTTTGGCACAGAGCAGATCAATGGCAGCGTTACTTGGTGGAAGGATGGCAACACAGCACGGCCGTGGCTATGCCAAGCAATAGGGAAGCCTCACAACAACAAAACCAAAAATTAATAAGCATGACATAAGGGAGTTTTCCCCATTAACAAGGGCCTTTGAAAGCAAAATGAGTCAGGCAAAAGGTTCAGAACTGATGTGCAAGAGCAATGGCTATGAATAATCCCTTTCCTCAGCTAGGCTCAAAGTTACCAGCTCCAGCATGGCAGTGGGATGGCAAGAGGAACCTTGTCTGTTCTTCTACTTGAGATGAAAGGTCACCCAGTCTGCCCAAGACACAGTGAACTGGCTGGCTTTCCATTGTTTTTATTGCTAGAGGGAGCCTATAGCTTCATATTTGGAAGATCTTAACCAACACTGTTGTTTATTTAGAAATAAAAGTAAGTTGACATCAAAGGCCCAGTTATTTTGGGCTTTAACTGCCAGGGTGATTTGAAGCTGACAGCAAGCAGCCTGGAACTATTAATATCTTCAGTCGTGCCAAAAGGAGAGAAGGAGGGGAAAGAGTCTCAGGTCAATTTTCTGCCTGTTAGGGACTATTAGTGGTTCCACACAGGAAGCCAAAAAAGAAAAAAAAGAATTATATAGTACTATAAATTCTTCCATAAGCCACAAAACACCACAAATTTGCAGCTAATAAACCTGAAGATGAAGTGAGATTAGAAGTTGTAGATGGGACATTTGCTGACTATTTCAGTCCCAGTGGAGTTGGAGATGTTACCATGGTGCCTGGAGGGGACTTTGTGCAGCCTCCTCTGAGGACCTGCATTTCCACCTGTCCTGTGCTGGCACCTCATCAAGCTGCCAGTAAATGTAATTGCTGCCTCTGCTAGTTGTGCTGGTTACTGTGGGCAAATCAAGCAGTGGAAATGATTTAATTGGTAGTCTGGAAGCCCAAGGGGGCCATGGTGACCATGTAGTTTGACTTCTTGCCCAGTACTGAGCAGACAGCTTTACCCAGACTCCATACATCCAGTCATGGCTTGTGGCTGAGCTGCCAGATCAGTTCAAATATGAAAAATAACTGCACAATCAGGTGCCGTATTTTATGGGATCACAGATTCATTAAGGTTGGAAAAGCCAAGATCATTGAGTCCAATTATTAACCCCGTACTAAAACATGTCCCTAAGCACCCTAAGTGGTTTTCTGAATGCTTGCAACAGTTCCTGTTGGGTAGCACCAGCCCAAAGCCCACTCTCCTGGCAGTGGCAGCAGCGTGTGTCTGCCCTCGGCCAGCTTGGCCCGGGGGGATGAGATGCTGCCAGTGCCTAAAAGGAGTGAGAGGAGGGAAGGGGGATGTGAAAGGACCCAGAGCACTTGTCTGGCTCCAGGCAATGTGCCCAGCCCCTAAAGGAAGAGGGGGATGCTCACATGCACTGCAGAGAGGCAAGACCCACCGCGGAATTCACCTGCTAGGGTCAGCGTTTTCACTGGGACATTAATCATGTCCTAGAAACCCCCTTTTTTTGCAAGTCATAAGGAGGAGGCAGGCTATGATGGAACTTGAGGAGTGCATGTGTGTCCCAAAGGAGCAGAGATGGGCTGCCCACTGTGGGAAGGTTGCCAGGTATTTAGGGTACATGACTCCTGCCAGGAGCAAGAACAGTCTCTGAACAAGGATTCATTCTGAAATGGCCTGGAAACGTCTCAGCCTCTCACTGATTGGGTGCTGCAGCACTTTACAGGGCTTCTGTGGCACTGATGGTCCATTGCTGAGGCAGGGGGACTCTCTGTGGGTTGTGCCTTGCACCCCTGCAGCCACCAGTCCCTCCCAGTGCAGCTCTGATCTCCACTGAACATCCCAGCAGTGTCCAGCGTGTGGCTGTTGCACCCAGGACTCCTGTCTGCTCTCTGACTGACAGAGGTGATGGATAAACGTTTGATGTATTTAACACTCTGCCATGCACATTCAGACACAAAAGGACCTCGGTGCCGGGACACACAGAATCCCCTGGGGAGCTGACGGCTCAGGAGGCAGGCAGGGAGGAGATGGCTCTCTGCCAGGCTGGAGAGGAAGGCAAAGCTCAGGGAAGCCTGGTCTACAGCAGAGCATTCCCCAACTGCAGGAAAGAAGCTGGGGATTTCTACCAGCTCCCCAAGGTGCACAAGTGGCTGGGGATCAGCCCCTGGAGCTCTGCTGCTGGCAGGAGGGAGTGTGGGATGGAGCTCCCGTGCATCAGCACATGCATGGTGAAAACGTGCCCCCAGCTGCCTCTGCTGCCCTTCTGCTGCCTGCAAGGACTGCTCCTCCCTCTGCACAGGCATCACTTCACATCAGACGCCTCGGGAGGAAGAAGCATGGACAGCTGCTCCAGGAAAGGCTCTGGCAACAGGGAAAGGCTTTGGGCAAAAGGAGGCCCAAAGAGCCAGAGGAGCTGAGGACCTGTGATGGGTCACAGCATGTCTGCAGACTCAGAGGTTGGAGCTTGGAGAGCCCCAGTGCTGTTGTTCACTGCAAGATCAGTGCCTCCAAGGCTGCAAGAACAGTGTCAGGGGGAGCCAGGCTGGAGAGCTGGCCAGGTGCAAGAGGGGGTGTGAGGGTTTGGTGGGCAAAGGGAGAACAGGGGGAGTCCTGCGATAGAGATGAGCCTTACAGTGGGGCCAGGGAAAAGTGCAGCACCTCCAGAACTACCTTTTCACCTGAACTGCCTTCACTTTATCTCTTTTTTCTTTATAAACCTGCAAAAAATCGTGTCTGACTGCGCTTGTGTTCTGCCAAAGCTCAGCCTAGTTACAAGGTACTGACTGGTTCAGAGCTGGGCTGCACCAGGGAGGGCACATTCCTGGTAGTCCAGGCTCCTGCCTGAGGGGGAGAAGCTGCAGCAAACTGGGAGGAGGGCCCAAGGAGACACCTAGTCAGTGCCAGGTGTGTTTGCCAGTTCAGTTTTACAGGTGACTCTCACTGTTTGGAAAAGTCACTTTCCACTTACACAGTGATCAGAGCAGTCAGTGAACTTTATAGCTCTGTTCTTGGGCTGGGTACAGGGACCCGTGCAACCAGGGCCCTGAGCTGTGGCTCTCTTTCCAAAAAGCCACGTGTCCCCTTCCTTTCAGTGTACCCTCAATCTGGGTCCCTCAGTGTCTTAGGTTGCAAGATGCAGCTGGGGGGTGCATTCTATCCCATCTGTCAGAGCTGGGGCAATTCTCTGCTGTTCATGGGGCACTTTCCTTTATCTCTCCCACAGCCAATCCTCCCTCCAGGAGATCTCTTCTGTTCATGGCCAGTGAGTGTCCCTGCATGGCTGAGAAAATTCCATCATCCCATGGGGAGAGGCTCCACCCAGGGGGAGCAGCCAAGCATTCCTACCTGGATCCAGTCTGACCTTGGAACAGCACAGCAGCCTTTGCCCACTGCATTCCCAGAGGAGCAGCTTTCTGCTCCACTGCATTCCCAGAGGAGCAGCTTTCTGCCCCACTGCATTCCCAGAGGAGCAGCTTTCTGCCCCACTGCATTCCCAGAGGAGCAGCTTTCTGCCCCACTGCATTCCCAGAGGAGCAGCTTTCTGCCCCACTGCATTCCCAGAGGAAGCCCAGGCCCATCCCCAGCAGCCGTGGAGCTCCAGAGGAAAACTCCAACCTTGTCCAGGATCCTGCTCCAGCAGAAGCACAGCTGGCACTGCAGGAGGGCTGAGCCCCCATGGAATGGCACTGCTGCCACCACCCTGACCCACAGCCTGCCAGGGCCTGCTCTGACTCTGGCAGTGTTCTTTTGTGTTACTGCATTTCAATTTAATTTTTTTTTCCTGGTAAAAACTGTTATTCCTATTCCCATATCTTTGCCTGAGAACCCCTTAATTTCAAAATTATAATAATTCGGAGGGAGGGGGTTTGCATTTTCCATTTCAAGGGAGGCTCCTGCCCTCCGTAGCAGACACCTGGCTTTTCAAACCAAGACACTGAGCCTCTCCTGAAGTCCCTTCCATCCTCTGGCAGTGAAGCTTTGGATCACACAACCCAGCTCTGATGAGCTGCCTGGGGACCCATGCTGACACTGGAGCATCAGGATGCTGAGGAAGTACCAGAGCAGCTCAGTGCAGCAGACAGGGTGTCCTTGAGGGGTCAAATCCATCAGCTGCTTTGGGAATTGTTCAGATTTGGCATTAACATCAAGAGTCTGCACAAAAGGCTTCAAATTAAACATGCTGATGGAGAGAGATCCACTTGAGGAGCAAGGTAGCTTTTGGCAGACAGTTTTGTGGGAGAACAGCAAAGCCTTCCTGGCCCTTAAAGTGTTAAACAACCCCTGTATGGGCTGTACTGGAGATATTTCCCATTTCTTTCTTCCTGCCTTCATTGCCCAAGGTGCACTTTATATTAATTTTCTTACTTTCTTTTTTTTTTTTTTTTTCTCTCCTATAGAAAATCCAACTCTCCAGGGGAGTTGGTAGGTTCCAGCTTTGCTCTGCATTTTCAGACTTGACTAATTACCCAGATAATGAGTCGGGTTCTGTGGTAAGGGCATTTCCTGTGAGGCAAGGTTAGGCAGATAAAATGCCTGGAGCGAGAGGGTTTTGGATTCAGCCGTTCTGGGAGACATTTCTAATTTATTAGTGCAATTTTTAAAAAATAAATTAAAAGGTTTTTAAATGAATGGAGATTTGCTCTTTCCAAGTGATTTATCTCCTTTGTGTGATGGGTGGAGGAGCTGGCAGGGATGCAATGGGGAGGGAGAATCCAGCAGATAGGAAACAGCGGGGTCATCCCAGGTGGAGGGGATGGGCGAGGGCTGCGTGGCCTCTCTGGGCACATCCGTGTCAGAGACAGGCTGGAGATTTCCCAGAGGAGCAGCACTTCTGGGGCAGATTGTTGCTATTTTGGCTGCAGCCCGGAGGCCTCCAGCATGTGGAGCTGGTCCTGGGGAGCAGCCATTCATTTCCAAGCCCTGCCTGTGCCCCAGGAGTCACCTTGGCCCCGCTGGGGGCTGGCTGGGAAGGCAGGACACTGCCAGGACAGGCTTCTGCTCTCTGCCAGCACCAGGGTCTGTCTGTGTGAGTGTGCCAAGGTAGGGGAACCCTGGCCCCTGCCCTCATCCTTGACAGGGCCCACTGGCAGGGCCACAGCTCTTACTTTTGTGTTGGAGTCCAGGACATCCCTCTGGCTGCCCTGGATGTCTTGAGACCCTGGCAGGGATCTCAGAGACCCTGGCATGAAGTCAAAAACACCTGTGGCTTCAATTTTACCCCATGGAAAACTGTCAGCTTTGGATGAGGAATTACAAGCCACAAGGGTTTGAATAGTGTGATAGTGAAATTAACACAGGGTGAAAAATAGAATTTTGGGGTTTTTAAGAATGTAGTTCAGGGGACAAGATGGAGGGATCTGGGCATTTCCTAGCCGCCTTCTTCTTTGTCTTGTCCTCCATGTCTTGGTGTGATGGTGGCACTTTTCTATTGGTTTAAGGTAGGGACACACTGTCCAACATAAATGTTAGGTATTGGTAATAAACTGTAAACATAGTATATGTAACTTTTGATATAAAAGGTAAACACTGCCCGAGAGGGCACACAGATGGCCATGGCTTCCTTTAGGGACAGACCACGGCAGGTCAGAGAAAGAATGTTTAGATAAGAAGAAATAAACAACCTTGAAAAAGCAATTGGATGCATTCCAGACCTCTTCATTGGCAGCTCGGGCTGGGAGAAAAAGGACTTTTACAATCTTGGGGTCATCAAGACTTCACAGAGACACAGACCCTGAGATTTTTGCATTTCTCCCTTTGCCTCAGCAGCTCCAGACAGAGCTCTGAGCAGGTGTTGGGGAATGTGAGATGGTTGTTTTGGTGGGGGACCCTGCACATCCCTTGCCAGGGTGCTGCTTGGCACTGACAGCCCAGCTGAGCCACACCTGAGAGCACAGCCCTGCCAGAGCCACTGCTGCTGCCCACCTGCCTTGTACCAGAGCCCCCAGGGACTCATCTCAGGATTCCTGCTCTGTGTGTGTGTGACAGTCAGCCCCCAGGGCCACCACCTCTCTCCCTGCTTGGACAAAATAGTCTGATGGGAGAAAAAATGCTTTCCCCTTTTCTCCAAAGCAGAGATCCCATCCCAGGGGCATTTTCAATGAGTCACTTCCACAACTGCTTTGGTGGAGGATTTGGGAAGATCCATGAGGAGCCTCTGTCCCCTTCCAGGTGCACTCTGCTCTTGCTCTCTGGGGTCTGCTCTGCCATGAGGGCTGCCTAATAGCAGGGAAGGCAATGCTAAATGATGGTCTGTGTGTGCTGGTGTTTGGAGATGGAATTTGGGGCCAGCTCTGAGGTTCAGCTGCCATGGCTGTCTCTGAGGCACACACACACACGCTCAAGCACCTGTGGCTGCACAGGTTCAGGTCAGCTTCCCCTTCCATCCCTCTGCACAGAACAGTGACCTGGAGCTTGGTCATGCAGGGGGGCTTCACTCATTCCCCTTCAGCTGTGATCCATGAAATATTCATATTTCAGAGTCACAGAGGGAGAAATTCAGTGTTACCACAATCTATCTAATGAGGCTGAAGTTGAGCACTCTGAGGTATGAGGCAATTGTTCATCAGCCTTTAGACTGTGCTCAGACTGGTAGCAAAGCTCAGGGACCTCAGGACACTGCTCAGCTTTCCAGGTGAAGGTGGTAAGGAGGAAACCTTGGCATGAGAGCAGCCTCCCTGTGGAAATTGATGTCACAGGGATCCATCCCCTCATGAGAAATCTTTTCCTCACAGAGCAGTGGGGAACCTGGCCCCTGTGTTAGCACCAGGCCGGCCTTTGGCTGGCAGTTTTCCCTTGCTGTTCCTCTGAAACCACAGCCACGCTCTCCCCAGCACTCTGCCCCAGCCCTGAGCACAAGGTCGGGTGTTCCCAAGAATCAGTCTCTGTCATTGCAGGGATGCTCCTGACTGCAGCTGAACTGCTCCTTCCATCAGCTTTCCCATAACACTTCTACTCACCAGGCTTATGATACACAGCAAATCTCATCACAGAATCATGGGATGGTTTGGGATGGAAGGGGCCTTAAAGATCATCTCATTCCAAGCCCCTGCCATGGGCAGCGACACCTCGCACTAGAAGATGTCTGAACCCCTTGCCCTTCTTGCTGCTTTGTTAAAGACTGAGCAATTAGGTCTAAGATAATCAGGATATGTAGAAGTCAAGATCTTTCCATCCAAATGGCAGGAACAGGTGATGCTGCCAGATGTTTTCAGCAGGTGTTACACATCCCAAAGGACGATACACCACGGGGCAGGACTGACAGGGCAAATCTGGAACAGGGAAGCAATGCAAAGAGCATTGTGTCTGCAGCCTCTGCTCTTGGCATGCCTTGCACCTACTTCTTGCAAAAGATGGTGCTTCTCTCGACTCTTTTTCATTTCACCTCCCCACTCCTCACCCTCTCAGGATGCCCTCACCCCGCTGTGCCAGGCCATTTGCCATGGTCCAAACATTCACCTTGGCCACAAGCCAAGCCCATGCCAATGGGTGATGGATGCCCTTCCCTTGGTATTTATGTCTCCATGCCCAGCAGGGCAGTGCTGGCTCCTCACTGCATTCCCTGTGGGCATCCCCCCACCTTACACCTTGTGTGGAGGATCGAGGCCGTTACCCAGACGGGCTACGGGAGGAATGTGTCACATCAGGATATTTACACTCTTATTCACTCCATGTCTTTGGGAAAGGGCTAAAAAATGCCAGGCTTCTCCAACCCTGGTTTCATGGCTCGGCTTGGGGCTTCTTCCCACAGCCCTGCAGGGTTATTCTGTGTCATCTCTCAGGTTGATGGGAGCTGGAGAGGGAATCTCACTGGTTTACGGGGCTGTTTCGAAACCCCTTTGGAACGTGGCCCAGGCTGCTCTGAGTTGCTTCCAGTCTACCTGCCAGGAAGAGAAGGCTGGGGGGGCGGCTGGGGAGCAGCCAGGTCTTGCCCTGACAGAGAAAATTTTCTTGGAGCTGCTTTCTTCAGTTTCATGCTGGTGTTTGACTCATTGAAACGTGGTGGGTGCTGCACATCTGCCTGTCCCCCCATCAGTGGAGAATACAGAGCTGCTCTTGCTGTGCACTTGGCAGAGCTGACTTGTCCGCAGAAGCTGCAGGTCAGTGCAAGGGAAATGTGAAGTAATTCATCTGGCTTCACCTCTTTCTAGATTTGCTGCCCTCCTGAAATATCAGTGCCAAGCCCTCTCCAAGAACAAAGATGCTCCACTGGGATCTGTTTTTGCAGAAATGCTGGGACTTGGAGCAGGTGAGCAGTGCAGTTGTACTTACGCAGTTCACACATTGCTGCGAACTGCACGGGGCAGTGCCTGCTGCTTCTCTTAGGGTTTTGGCATTTAATAAAAATAGATGTTTTCGTGTCTAGCTGAATATGAGAAGAAATATTTCCCTTAGGGAGACAGAGGTTTTTGCACCTAAAACTTCCCAGGCTCTTCTGAAAAACCTGAAACAATGTTTTCCACTCAAATTTTACAGTTCTTCAACTATTGTGCCTGGTTTATAATCAGCATCTGGCCACAAATACTCATTTTAGGAACCCTGGAGAAATTTCTGTCTTCACCAACCCTTACCATCCTGCTGCCTTCCAGGAGGTAACACCCACGGGGAAACTGAGAGCATGGTTTGGCCTCCACAAGCCAAGAAAATGTGCTAAGTGCTGTCAACAGAATGTAATCATAATTTGAGTTCAAGGATAAATGTGGACACTGTAATCGTCTCCACATGCACAGGAGCTGAGAGGCGGAAGGTAGTTGCAGGTCTGGCAGCTTGGCTGGGACACTGCAACCAAAAGCTTGGCAGTTTTTTGCCCCAGAGCTTGCCCAGCTTTGGCCAGCAGACAGGTGGGTGCTAAGGATTAACATGGGGGGTGGCTCCACTTGAGGAACACCCAGTCCCCAAGGATCACTGAGCTGGAATGCTGCTGGCCCGAAGGAGAGACTTGGATGCTCAGGCCAAGAGAAGCAGAAGGCCTCTCATTGCTCTGGAGGACACTTCTTCAAAGCAATCAGATGTGGAGGAGAGTGTGGAGGGTCTGGAGCTCTCTGCCCCAGCACCATCCTTGCTGCAGGCAGCTGTGCAGGGTGGGGCTGTGGGACCCTCACACCAGTCCATCCTGCAGGGCCTGGACACAGGCAGAGCCCTGCTCCAACAGGACCACCCTTGGAGGCTGGATCCTCCCAGGGCTGCCTGATCAGCATCAGCAGAGTCAGGGCTTGCAGAGCTGCAGTGCTCCAGAGTCCCCACATGGCTGCACAGTCCTGGCCCTGCAGGCACTGGGAGCAAGAGCAGGGGACATGGAGCTCCCCAGGTGCTGGGTGGCACCTCAGATGGGCAGCAAAAGGCAAAGAAAGTGTGAGAGTGGGAGCAGGGCGGAAGAGAGGGAAAATGAGTATTCAGCACAAATGGCTGTGGAAACAGAATTATCTCCCAGGGCTATGAAACCATTTAGTCTTTCCCACAGCAGAAAAGGGGCCATCTTTGCCTCTGCAGCTCCATCCTGCTTGGGATGGGCAGCAGCATCTCTAACCACCCTGGCTGCAGAGAAGTTTGCCCAGATGCAGGCTGGGATCTTGCTGTATGTCTACTACAGCTGTAGCCCAAACAAGGTTTTCTTCCACCAGCGAGTTCTCTGCTTCCTCCTGCAGCTCCCTGCCTTTGTGCTGTCTTGGTGCCACAGCTCTGCCCTCACATATTTGCCTGTGACCACCAGAAATGACTGGGGAGGAAGCCAAGCTGGGACCCGTGGGTCACCAGAGGAGACTATCCATCAGCCTCCCACCCCTGGCACAGTTCAACCTCTCCCCAGCTGAGCCCTTCTGGGTGGTCCCAGGATCTGCCAGTCTGCAAGGAAGAGACAATGCGTGCCATGGTCCTGCCCTGAGGAGTGTGTCTGGGGACCAAGGGTTTGCCTGCTGCTGCCACTCTTGCCTGATAGCTGCTGTTGGCACCATGCTGGGCACAGAGGGGCCCTGTCTCCTTGAGTGGCACTTGAATGCTGGGAAGCAGCATCTCCTTCTGCCGTGACCTGGACCCCCTGGTTCTCCTGGCAGGAAGCGAGGGCCTGACTCTGACCCTGAGCCTGCATGAAGGGACATATTTCTGCACAATTGAAGCCATCAAGCACCTCTTCCAGTCTTTCAGTGCTTCAATTTATTTGTTTGCTTGTTTATGTTTCCTCCTGGGCCGATGCACAGCACATGAGGCCCAGGCCACTCATGCAGCTGTCACAGCACAGGGCATGTGTGGCCAGGCTGTGGGATGAAACTGTCCCTGAGTCCAGGGTGAGCCCCCTGCTGCTAATCACAGATGGCTTGGCTTGGAAGGGACCTCAAAGCCCAACTTGTTCCACCTCCCCCCATGGGCAGGGGCACCTTCCACTATCCCAGGCTGATCCAGGCCTTGTCCAGCCTGGCCTTGGGCAGGTCCAGGGATGGGGCAGGCACAGCTGCTCTGGGCACCCTGTGCCAGGCCTTCATCACCCTAACAGCCAAGAATTCCTTCCTGCTATCTGATCTCCGTCTACCTTCCTGAAGGTGTGTCCTGGAGGTGAGTTCATTCCTGATTCCCATCCTCCCTGAAGTCTTCTGATGGGTCGTTTCCCAGCCATGCCAAGCACATTGTGCACAATGAAATCAGCTGGCTATGGGTGATGCCAGCAGACATGAGATCACCTCAGAGATACCCCACAGACCCCTGAGGACTTTCCAGGCCCCAAACTCGAGCCAGCCTCTCGCTTTGGTGGTAAGGTGTTGGGGGGGCTTTGGGACCACACCCGTCTGCTGAGGAAGGAGGCACACTCCCTGAGTAGGGAATGCATCCAAGCTCTTGGGATTGCCCCTGGACTGGAATTGTGTCCAGGGCCTCGGAAGCCCTTGCCAGCCACACTGCCCACATGCACAGATCCCCCTGCAGCAGCAGCACAGGCACAGGAAGAAAGCCCAGGCTCTCACCCCCCGTAGGCACCATGCCCTGGGCACCCACTCGTGCCTGGAGCCAGCCCTGCTGCTGCCCTCAGTGACATGTGTGGGGCTGGCCCCCATTCCTGCATGTGGGAAATGGATTTGTAGAGAATTCTCAAAGCTTGACAGGAGGCTCACATGGTGTGTATCTGTATGGAAACCTCGAGATAAGAAATGCTGACTTAGAAATGCCATGGAATAGGACAGACATTGTCGAGAGAGAAATGGGACTAGAAATAAGTTTCAAAGAATGATTTTCTAAATAAGACTAGATACTTTGGAGAAATAGAACTATGAAAATGCATTGTAGTAGGACCCACAAGGGGTCATTTTTGATGATTGGCTTTAAGGCATTTACAGCATGGCGTGGCTAAAGCTGATAGGCCAAGAAATGCTTATAATGTTTTGTAATTAGGAAATGGTTGGCTTCTGATTGTGATGGTGTGAAGTATAACATCTGTATTGTCTCAGCCTTCAAATGAGACTGAAAATAGAATAGAAGCTTTTAAAATGTCTCTCAGTTACCCCATCTCTGGGTCAGAAAAGGGCTTAATCTGACAATGCATGCTGTGCTGGGGGATGAACACACCCCATGTCTTTAGGAGAGAGAATGAAACAGGGCACTCACAGGGTTTCCAGGCTGTGCAGCCCATCAAAGCCGTTGGCTCCCAGGCTTTGGATCCGGTTGTTGTGCAGGTGCCTGTGGACAAAACACAGATGGTCAGTGGGGGTACAGGCTGACCTTTCCCTGTGGTCAGAGCCCTGGTCCAGAGCATCCTGCAAGCTGAGCACAGCCTGGGCTGGGATGCCAAGGGCACTTATGGGGTTCCCTCTCTTACCCCATGAGACATGTGTTGGGTGCAGTAGTGCTTGCAGAGAGCTACAGAGCTCCCATTTCTCTCAGGAATTCCAGGTTAATGTAGGAGTTTCCCTGAGATCTCCACCTTCACAGCTGCCAGGTGGCTGTGGATGAACATGCTTAAGCAAGAAGTTTCAAGAAACATCCTAGAGCTCACCTTACTCTGGGCTCAGCCCACAGTGTGGCTTCACCAGCTGTTCATGGGCACTGGGTGCTATCTAAGGACACAATTGTATTTGGACTTCTTGGAGTCTTAGTACCAGCAAGAAGACTTTGAGTGCAAAATCATCCTGTTAGTCAAAGTTTATTATCTTTACATGTGAAAGGAAATAAAAAAAAAAAGAAAACACTGCCAGTTCCTGGACCAGCTCCAGTTTGATTGCAATGAAAGCTGTCTTCAGTTCAGTGCTTCAGAATGCCTGGCTGAAGTGCTGGGGCCATGCCACAGGCTGATGCACATTCTCTGCACCATAGGAACAGATTTTTTCCTGTTCCTCTTCATCCTGCTGCTACATGCCACAAACATCTAGTGCTTGCAGGCTTGGGAGCTCCCAGCCTTAACGCTGGCACTGGGAAGCCATATGCTGGGGGCCCCTGCAAAGCCACCTGGGGTAATTTTGCCTTGGAAGCTCTGTAGGTGATGAGTTTCTGGAGTTCTGGGTACTGTGTTTCCACGGATTCCTCACTCTCCTCTCTCAGTCTTTTGGCAAACCTGAGGCCTTAATCCCTGGATTCCTCATCTTGGATTATCAGAGGCTCTTGTGTATGTGTGCACATCTCAGTGCTTCTTCCATGTCACTTCCTCTACAGCTATGAACTTGTGGCTAATTGTGTATCTCCCTCTGAAATCCCACTCAAAGGCACCTCTGAGTCTGTGCACAGAGTTCTTGTGAGCAGTCTGAGAAAAGTCTGCTGAAAACCAGGGGAAGACACCCCACCGCTGTCCAGTCTGCACTTCTACCAGCCTGCACTTAACCTTGGTGACACCTGTGCTTGCACTGCCACGCTCTGTGCTAACTGCCCACCAAGGAGGGGCAGGTCTCTCAGGGTGGGTTTCCCCATCACTTCAGATTCTCTTTTAACACCAAGTCCGTGTGGTGAATTGCTGCCATACCACTCCCCTTGGGGATCCTTTTGTCCCATGCCCATGATAGCACTAGGAAGGGATGCACCAGCCTTTGTCCAATGCTGCTGCCTCCTTCCAAGAGCCTGGGGGAGGCTCCATCCTGGCAGGTGGATAAATGTTTTTTTTCATTATTTGCTGCTGGATCTAAATGTGTCTCAGCTTGAAAAATCTCTCACTCCACCTGGATTTGAGCGTGAGCTGTTTGGCTGAGCACAGGCAGCTCCCACTACCAAATATTTTAGGGTAAAACAGGAGGAAGCTGGGAGTGGAGGAACAGCCAGGCTCTAGGGCAGTTTGGTAGGGGCCTGCAAAACAGAAACCAGCCTGAGATGGATGTTTGTCATTGGGATAAGAACATACAAATATTTCAGAGGAAGGGGAAGGAAAGGGAAAGATATCTGATAAAATATGTTTGTTCCTTTGAGCAAATGGGAAAAAAGAAAAGGATGTTGCCTGCAAGAAAACTTGGACTGTGACTTTTAGAGGAGAAAAGAATCCTGAGATCAAAATGAGAATCTTATGGGAGAAATTTCTCTTTGTCACAAGAAAAGAAGTTTGTGCCCAGTTGGTTTCCTCCACCAAATGTTAGCAGCTCCTGGTCATGCTGCCTTCTCTTCAGTTGGTGCTGCAAACCACTTTGAGTTCCTTTGCCACTGGATACTGCAGTTGCCAAAGAGAGGGCTGGGGTCTGCAGTTGCTCTGGGATCACATGAAGAGGTACCACAAGAACCCCGTGCCCCAAACCCCTGTCTGCTGTGAGGGGACAGTGTGGGGACAAGGGAATGCTGAATGCCAGGGAAGGTGGGAGCTCCCTGGAGCTTTGTCAGGACGGTGTGACTGGACACCTTGTCCGAGCTCGGACATGCTGACCAGCTCACTGCTGTCACTGCAATCAGGCAAGGAGACAGCAGAGAAAAGCAATCACCTGCTGTGTTTATATTTGGCTCTAGAATGCTTTGTTTGGAGGCAGAGTAATGAAAATCATCCGAAGGAAGTTCTTTGTTGGTGAGAAAATTATGAGCAACCAAAAAAGGGAGTTATAAAAAAATTTGCTGTCCAAGTTGAACTCTAGAGTTACCCAACCACATGGCAATAATAGAAACAAGAGAGCTGGAAAGGTAAACACTTGAAAAGACATTCCTGTCTTCCATCCTGCCTTCTTTTTTTCTCCCCTGGTAAACAAATTTTAACAAGTGGAATTGCAACATCTCCAGTGCTTGTCAATTTGAGCTCAACCCACACAACGTTATATTCTGCCCTGTAAATTACAGCTCAGCTGGTTTGATAGCAGCTCAAAGTACTTGATTCTGGGCTATAAACAACCCCTATGATGCAAAAGCATGGGAAGTCTTTAAGCTTTTGCTGTAACCCACCAGTCACCGTGGTAAGGGCAATGGGCTTTAGGAGCTGGGTCTCTTCCTTTGCAGGTCAGTGCCGTGGGGTGAGGATGGGTTTGGACAATTACCCATGGAAGGCTGTGCCCGGGATGAGGACAGTCACTGCTGTTTTGTGGGCAGGCCTGCAGGCTGTTCTCAGCCATGCACTTCCATCAGAAACAGGAACAGCAATTGTCACACTGGACCCTGGCAGGGTGGGACCTCCCGGGACCTCCTGCAGCAGCACAAGAGCTCCCACCTGCCATGGGGCAAGCGAGCTCCTCTGCTGCCAGGTGAGCCCTTGCTGAAACCAACATCAGTGACAGGGGCTGCAGAATCCCCACACAGGCTGGGGAGAGAGGCTGCAACCTGGCTGGTGCCTCAGGTGGTGAGAATTTAGAAACAAAGCAGAAAAAAAGTCAAACCCTGCAAGATTAATTCTGACCCACAATAAGAAACATGCAACAGATTCTAGAAGGAATTGTCCTTGCCAACAATTTCTTATAATAAATTGGGAATAAATGTGATTTCCCCCCATCATTCATGCAGCACCCTTTGTCAAATTTGTTCAGTTTTCACCTGGCTTCCTTTTCCATTTAATTTTCCAGTGAATTAAAAGGTCCTGGAGAGCAGTCTGAGAGACAGTCAAACACAGGCAGTAGCTTGAACTCTGGCAATGCCACCTCCAAGGGGACTGCACATTTGTCTTACACAGAAGGGAAGCAAGCTGAGCTAGTGCCTAAATACTGCTTTAAAGAAGGTGCTTGTCTATATGGGCAAGGAAAGGGAAATTGTATCAATATCTGCAGTGAACACTGCTGAAAGCAGATCTGGCAGGACAAGCGTGGTGCTGGTACCCACACTGGTAACTGGATGTCAATGAACTTAAATGGGTGTAGAGAAAAGCAACAAAAATGATCCAAGGGCTGAAAAAAAAAATAGGATGAAGACTTAGAGAGCTCAATCTGTTCAGCTTATTAAATAAGATCAAGGGGATGAGTGCAGTGTAATGTATAGGATTCTTCCTGGTTAGAAACTGGGTACTAAAATGGTTCTGTGATTTAGCAGAGAAAAGAATAATAAGAACAAATGTCTGAAGTCAAAGCCAAAGAAAATTCAAATGGGAAATATTAGCGGGGATTTTTAACACTAAGGATGATTAACCACTGGAACAGACTACAAAGAGAGTGGTGGATTTGCCATTGCTTTCATTTTTAATGACTTCATTTTTTTCTTCTCAAAAAGGACAAATGCAAACATTTTCCATCAATTATTTGCATTAGATGATTTGAACCAAGCTCAAATCTGACATCATACAAATTCTCCTCTGACGAGCCACTGCCATGATGAGCTTCCATCTTTATTGTGGCAAAATTGTCCTTTTCCTCAACTTGGCCATGGATAAGTAGACAAATATAAATCATAAATGGTGCAAATTCCATGGATTGTTTCCATTACTGGAGGACCAGCATGAGACTTGTCTGGTGAAGAATAATGCTCAATCAGAAATGACATTCTCAGGGTGTATTGGAGCACGATTTGTTTCTTCCTCAAGTGCTGGAGAAGGAAATCCACTTTTGCCAAGGCAGCAAGCTTGGTCCTCTGAGAGAAAACACACTTTTGCCAATAAAAAGGCTCATGAATGGGATCCAGATGTTCCAGGCAATATTGTTCTTGTGATAATGAATTGCACATGCCTGGCACTCCCTGCCAACACTGAGGTTCCCAACAACTTCTCAGAGAGACGCTGGTAACTCCCTTGCACAGGTGAGGGCAGGGATTCACAGACTCATCCTGCACCAGACTGGGCTTTGTGGTGCTAGGAAGCCCCAAGTCCCACAGATGTCACTGAAATGACTGGTGATCAGCTTTCCTGGAGAGTTGGGATGTGTTATGTTTGCTCCTAGGTAAGGAAAACACTGAAAAGCAGTGGTCCCTTCTGAAAGTCTCAGCCAGAGTTACACCAGAACAAGGAAAAATGGGAACGGGATCCCAGAAGTCTTGCAAACAAGTTTTCTCTTCTAGTCACTAAACCATTCTGTTAGAGAGAGGGCTGCATCATGTCCTTTAATGACAAAACCTGTAAGGAAGAGGAATTCTACTAAAGATCCTTCATTTACTGTCTTCACGCTTTCAGCTGGAAGGTGCTGCTGAGTGACCTTGACAATAAATTATCAGCTGATATTCAGGTTGTGTGACTGTCAAGTGCAGCAGAGGGAGAACCAGTCTTCTATGAGCATATACACTATCAGGATTTTATATATCTCCAGGAAAGAGGTATTGGTGCTTAGCAGCTATGAAAAAAGCAAATGAAGTGACAGGGATAGCTAGAAGAGGGAAAATGGGCACAGAACAGCATTGTACCATGATACAAACCAGAATTAATTTTTGTCTTTGATGCAGTATACAGAGCTGGTCTTTCCATCTGAAAGTGTGAAGGAAAAAATAAGTGTAATATGAGAACTAACGTCTGATTTTACACAGATAGGTAGTAACAGGACAAGGGAGAAAGAGGGTAGATATTTTTTTTTTAACTGAGAGAGGGAAGACTTAGATCAGATGTTGGGAAGAGATTCTTCCCTCTGAGGGTGGGCAGGCCCTGGCACAAGGTGCCCAGAGCAGCTGTGGCTGCCCCTGGATCCCTGAAAGTGTTCCAGGCCACTGGACGGGGCTTGGAACACCCTGGGCTAGTGGAAGATGTCTCTGCCCATGGCAGGGGTGGAACTGGATGAGCTTTGATGTCCCTTCCCACCCAAACCATCCTGGGATTCCATGTTTCAAACCAGGTAACTGGATGGGGACTGGAGGAGCTGAGCTGAGGGAAGGGTGCAGTAGACATCACAAATACAGCAATGGCACAGAGGAGGTGGACACAGAGCACAGCAATTAGAGGGCATTAAGCAAAACTAACTGGTATTGGCACGAGAACCTTTCCCAGAGTGCTTTTTTTTGACCAGGTAGGCAAGAGTGAGGGCCAGGTTAGAGGAGTGGAGCTTCTCTTTTGCTCCCATTACAGGGCCAAAATGATTCCTGGAGGTTTCCAGGAGCTAAGGCTCCCTGTGGACCCAAACAAGGAAGGATCCGGGTTTTGACCTAATTTGCTTTAACTTAAGGGGTTCTCTGCTATGTGATAAAAGTAAAACTACTTGAAGGTTTTCTTTATCCAGATCCCCATTACAGGGAAAACCTCTCTACTGCTTGTCCTGTTTTGGGACAGTTCACTCTGGCTCTGTGTCCCACACACATCCCAGCATCTCTGCTGAGAGCTCCTTTGGTGCCATCAGAGAAGAAGGGAGCTGCAGCCCACTGCAGAGATGTGGCAGCAAGGCCACATCTGCAGCATGGGGGATTTCCTGGCATTGTAAGATTTTGCTTGAGGACCCCTCTGGAGAGTGGGACTAAAAGAGGTGCTGTGATTCCTGCTTGAGACTTCTTGCTGAATTCAGCTGACAGAGGAAATGAGGGACACTACTGAGAACTGCTGTCAGGCACTTTATTGGACTGTCAGCACAGCAGCATGGGGGTTTCAGATGCTGACTGCTGAATGAAAAATCTCTTATGCTCAAGAAAGATGATGATTTTTGTAAAAAAACCTTTACTTCATACAAACCATCAGCTGAAAAGTATTCAGGATTATTTCTGTGTGCAGGTACTAAGATACATTTGGTCCTGAATAGATCAGACTGGAAGGCAACCACCTATTCCTATGAACTATCCTGATCAAATATCCACCTCTCTTCTGCCATCAAAGCACAGTGCCAGCACCCCAGCACACGGGGCCCTTGTTATTAAAGCTGGGAAAGGATGGTGCCAATTATGGAGAGTCATGGATTTCATGATGAGTGATGCACATGGGACTCTGCTCACTGAACAGCCTGCAGCCCTAGTTTGAAGCCTGCAGCAGCAATAGATGGGAATAAGATCAGGGAATTCCTCAACAAAGGTGTCATTTATTAGCAGACACTGAACCTTTAAAGTATTCCAGATTGAGGCTCTGATGTCAATGCTTGTGGTGGTGCAGGATGGTGAAATGGTTCTGCCCAGGGCACAAGGGGTGTGGAGCAGGAACAGCACAGCTGCACCTGGGAGGCTTCTGCCCTCAGCCATGGTCAGCCATGACCAGCCATGACCAGCCATGGTCAGCTGTGGTCAGCTGTGGTCAGTGATGGTCAGCCATGATAAACCATGGTCAGCCATGGTCAGGCATGACCAACTGTGGTCAGCCATGACCAGCCGTGGTCAGCTGTGGTCAGCCATGGTCAGCTGTGACCAGCCATGGTCAGCCATGGTCAGCTGTGGTCAGCTGTGGTCAGCCATGGTCAGTGGTGGTCAGTCATGGTCAGCTGTGGTCAGCCATGGTCAGTGGTGGTCAGCTGTGGTCAGCCATGGTCAGTGGTGGTCAGTCATGGTCAGCTGTGGTCAGCCATGGTCAGTGGTGGTCAGCCATGGTCAGCCATGACCAGCCATGATCAGTCATGACCAGCCATGGTCAGTCATGGTCAGCCATGGTCAGCCATGGTCAGCCATGGTCAGCCGTGGTCAGCCATGGTCAGCCATGGTCAGCCATGGTCAGCCATGGTCAGCTGTGGTCAGCTGTGGTCAGCCATGGTCAGCCATGACCAGCCATGGTCAGCTGTGGTCAGCTGTGGTCAGCCATGTCCCTGAGTATTGACCGGGCTGTACAGGAGGCATTTCCCTGTGCTCAGCCCCACCTGCCCTTGGCTCTCTTCCCCCAGGGGCTCATTTTAACACCCCGTAGCTGGGAGTTTCCCATGTTTATGGCAGCAGCCAGATCCTCCATCTACCTGCAAATCCAGACATTTGCAGAGGAAGGAGCACACACCATCTGCTCCTGGTGGGGAATGTCTTCTCTCCAGCTTGGCTGTCTTTTGGGAACATTTGCTTGTCAGCTCGGTGGGTGAGTCTGGAGCAGGGACATATCCCTGGTTGGGACACAGGAGGGACACTGGGTGACTTTCCACTGGTGATATGTTGACAAGGGCTTGCATGGAAGCATGGGAGAGATTTATGGGGCTGGTTCTGCCAAACACTTGTGATCCCACAAAAATGTAGCATCGTGTCCCACAGAGCCTGGCAGGATCACACATGTGTTCCCTTCCAATTGTATGTGGTGGGACATTATTCTCTCCCTTGTGACCTAATGGTCAATGACTTTTATTTCTCAAGCTTGCCTAGTTAATTAAGGAATTGCTTCTTGCCCACAGTATGGGATGAGCTGGAATGAAAGCAGCATGCTTTGGAGGCTGAAATGAAACCCTAAATGTCAGCTCACCCGCTGAGTGAGCTATTAAAGCTGACTGAAGTGGTTGCATTATGGTGGCCAGGGGTTGCCTTAGAGAATGAGCACTATTGTGGGTGAAAACTACTTTTTTGATTTTTCTCAAGTTGCTTTTTGCTTTTCTCCTAAATAAGCCTTTATGCTTTGTCTAAACTGATGAATTTGATGCTTAATAAAACTCTGAACCGTGCTTTGTCCAAGCACTTTCTATGCTGGATGGTCTCAGTAAACACTTTAAATTTTGAAAGGGAAATAATTGCTAAACTTTCACTAAGGCACTACATGCTGAGGTTACTTAACACCCTGCTATCAGTACAAATTACCAAACTAGAGATGGCATTTCATTTGGATAAAGGAGCTCTAAAGCATTTGGCAATCACACCCGAACTTGCTGATCAACACCAAAGAAGTAATAAGCATCTAATTTGCACATGTGAAGTTCCTTTTAAGGGGAAGATAATCTGCAAGCCTCTGTTGATAGAAAGGATGTCCCTCCTGAGCAGCTGCCAGAGGGATCAGTTCCCTTTCTGCCGGAGCTTTGGTGTCTCATTGTAGCAGCCAGAGGCCCTGCAAGGCCTCCCTGGCAGTCACTTGCCCAAGATAAGAAATGCCTAGTCATGATGAGTGGACCAAAGAAGCCCCTCTTCCACCTTCAGACCCTCGTTATCTCTCTGTAAGACCATAGATCATATTCACCTTGACCCTTAATATTAGACCATTTCCCAAAACCCCTGCACCCTATATAAAGCCCCATTTCTGCCCAGTTCGGCAGAAGAGCTGTCACTGAAACCCTTCGCAGGAGCTGCCAATAAAGACACCGCTGTGGAACCTCACACAGCCTTCTCCTCTCTCTCCCTGCGTCTGCACCTTAGCGAACAAAGAGCTGAATTCACCAAAGAGCCGATCTCACTTAAGAGCTGAGCTGCTTGCTAAGATTGCCCGCGGCTGGGAGCTTGCCTGAGGGATCTGGACAGGTTGTGCTTAGGTGGACATCACTATCCGGGACACCTGCGGCAGCCGGGGTCGGACGGACCCCGGGAACCCCAGGCTGTAGCAGCCCACGGAGGGAGCGTTTCCATCCCGGAGCAGCTCTGCTCTCCACAGCGCTCCCAGCGCTGCCCGGGAGATGCTTACAAGGCGAGTTGGACAGCAGCCACACAGAACAGCTGACCTGCAGATGTACCACACATGCAAGTAACCAGGCACAGGCTTGGACAAGGTGTTGGTGTTAGACATTTGGTTTAAAATCGTATTTGGTAATAAAAGAGGATGGGGGGGAAAGAGGGAGTGAATTGGTATGTTTTCCAAGAAATTAAAATATTACCTTTTTGACCTGACTGCAGATTGTTGCAATTTAATTTTTTTTCCAGGTTGCTAGAAATTCCTGTAGTTTTAACACAGGGATTGGAGGGAGGAAAAGAAATTATAAGGTTTTTGTTGCTTGAGTCTTCAAGGAAAACAATCTGGTTTTTGTTTCCAGTTACTGGATTTTTTTTTAATACAAAACATTTCTTGAATTATATCAGGGAGCTTTCTAGCTCTTCACTGAAAAGTGGGGAAAATATGACAAAAAATCAAAAGAGGCAAATTTAGCATTTCATGTCAAATGAGGGGGAACAAAACCTCTACCCCTCGCCCCAGGGGGAGTGAGCAGCAGGGATTCCCGCAGGAGGAGAGCAGCACCTTGTCCCAGCCGAGGGAATAAGAAGTGGAGGAGGCTTACAGCACCACGAGGCTGCTGAGGTTCTGGAAGGCGAAATCGGGGATGTGCCAGATCTGGTTGAGGGCCAGGGTCATGGCTTGGAGCGCTGGCAGGTGGTTCAGGGCTCGCACAGGGATCTCCGTCAGGGCGTTATCGTCCAGCCACAGGTGACGCAGGGAGAGCAGCCCCTCAAAGCTCCTGTCGGGCACCACGGAGATGAGGTTTGCATCCAGGCGTCTGGGTGGGAGAGAAACAGGGTGGGGATCAGTGAAAGCCCTTCCCGTGGTGTTGCGCAAAGGGAGCGATGCCGAGGCGGGATGGATTGATGGCCAGGGAGATTGGATTGGGCTGTAAATAGTGATTAACATGAGAAGGTGTTGGTGACACTCCCATCTGTGCTGGGAGATGTCTGCCAACACGGAGTGATGCCTCAGGTTTTGGCTTTTCTATGTTTCAGATTCTGTGCTGCTTTAGTGTGTGGGTCGGGGCTTCACATGAGGGGATGGTGAGATCTGTTCACAGAGTAGGGAGGCAAAACAATTCCTTCTCCAACTGGGGACCAAGGACAAATGATCCAAATCTCAGGCCCAAGAGCACAAACAACGTGGGCTGAAGAGAGAAAAACAATCAGGATGGGACTTCGTGGGCTAAAGCTGGAATTGGACAATTAGCTCCAATATGCAAATGGACCAAAACTTATAAAGGTGAGAGACCCCGTGAGCAGTCGTGCATTTTGTGACCATTTTGGTTCATCTTGGGTGCAGCCCTGGCTGGGCTCTTGTGCTGCCCAAGGTGGATCCATAGAGGCCTCCTAATAAATCCCTGCTTTATTCTTTAGCTCTTTCTAGTCTCTGTTCTAGGTCAGCCTTCACAAGGCATCACAAGGACCATCCCTCCTTGATGGCCATTTGGTGCTGCCAGCTGATGGCAGCTTCTGGAGCACCGTGGTGGGGCTGAGTCCCTCTGGGTGGCCCCTGGGCCAGGCGTGGCTCGCAGCCACCCCCTGAACTCGGAGCATCAAAGCTGCATCTCCCGGGGCTGGGCTTGCCATGGAGCAATGCCAGCCCAGGCTCACACCCATGGCTGTGCAGGACAGCCACACCAGGAGCCACAGCCCCACTCCAGAAGGAAGGGATCTGTGTGGAAGTGGGAAATGTGTTACAGCCCTGCTCGGGGTCCCATGTGTGATCCCCATCACCAGGGGTACCTGTTCCCCTGTGTCACGGGGCAGGAACTGAGCCTGTGCTCTGCTATCACGCCTTTGGGCCTGTCATTCCCTCCATTTGACAATTGCTGCCTTTTAATCAACATGGAAAGCTTAAGGCGGTTGAATTTGAGGTTTAATTTGGTGAGAAATTTTAATTTTGAACACTTGTTTTTGTTTTGAGATAGAATGACAAGCCAAAAAATATTAAGGTTATTATAAAAAAAAAAACTTTAAAACTTAGTTTTGGGAATAATCTCCCTAAAGACCTTTTATTGCAATGATGGTAAGCAGGATACAATGCGTTATCTGTAGATTTTGAAACCAAATTATAAGAGGAAAATATTTCAGATTTGGACGAAATACCAGGAACCAATTATACAAAATTTTAATTTCCATCCACAGCCAACAGAGCTTATTTTATTTTTCCAAGTTATCTAAGGCAGAGATCTTTGAATTCAAATTGCAAAGAGGAAGCACTTTGTCTCTTATCAAAGCATGAGAGAAGGAAGTTAACAGAGCTGTCATGGCCCAGCCCTCAAATCAATGATCCTCCAGAAAGGAATGTGGTAAAGAAATTAGTATTCTTGACTATATAAAGTAATATTTTTGATGAAAGTTGAGCACTAGAGCAACCCCTCAGACAATATTACCCCCTCAGGTACGATCCTTCTTCAAAGAGTACCAACATTTCTTAATTCTTAATTCACAGAACACTGCAATGAACTGCAGGAGGAGGAGACCAAAGGCCCCATCACGAGTGGGAGCAGGGCAGAGGCTGGGTGCAAGCCTTGCTTTATGCAAGGGGGTGTGGGCAGTATTTCCTGGGTGAAATTCTCAGATAATCCTGGGAAACAGACCTTCCCTACATCACAGAAAGAAGCATTTCCTGCCCTGGCTGGCCTGACCTGGATGGACAAATCTGGAGATTTGTACCTGGTTAAGAAGTGCAGTCAAACCTTCCTGAGAGTTCAGGAAAATGTCCTTTAAATGCAGAGCACAAGCTCTGCTACAGCATCACCTTAGACTGGGATGATAACCCAGGGTGGGTTAAACCCCTATTCCATTACTGCCATTTTGCCACATTAATGTTTTAACCTCAGGGGGTGGGGAGGCCCTGGCACAGGGTGCCCAGAGCAGCTGTGGCTGCCCCTGGATCTCTGAAAGTGTCTGAGGCCAGGCTGGACAGGGTTTGGAGCAACCTGGGATAGTGGAAGTTGTCCCTTCCCATGTCAGGGGGTGGAACTGGATGGGCTTTGAGGTCCCTTCCAACCCAAACCATTCTGTGATTCTGTGATTGATTCTGTGATTGATTCTGTGATTGATTCTGTGATTGATTCTGTGATTCTGTTCAGTTAAGAGGATCACAAAAGCACATCACACCTAAAGCTCCATTCCCACAGGTTTTGTGTCTTTGCTCAGAGGGCCAACAAAAGACAATGGATTTTGATTTTTCCTGTTGAGAGAGTGGGCATTGCAAGTTCTGCCCCAATTTACTTATTGCCCCCCCAACTACAAACAAATCAGAGAGTAACATCATTCATCTTGTTGAGACAACATCTCCAAAGAATAAAGATCAGAAAAGCAAAGCCTGCAGCAGCTCAGAGTAAGGCTAAGGATTCTATTTGAAAATGTCATCAAAATGTTTTGGGACAGACAAGAACTTTTTGAGCAAAATTAAAACTTCTGCACAAACTGTTAATATTTGTTTTTTTTTTTTTTTTTTCCATTCCTTCCTCAGCATAAGAATTCTGTTAGGTTTTGGCATCATAAACTGTTAAAAAAAAAAAAGCAGCAGCATTGCTTACTTTCCCCATAAATATTCTTTCATCCAAATCCCTATAAGTTTACTGAAAATTGTTTTAAAGTGAATGCTTGGTTTCAAGTTTAATTACTTAAAGAACAGACGATGAAAATACCCACGAGAATAGTTACAATTTCTCAAACCCAAACTAAGCTTTCAGAAATGGAGATGCTGAACCAGAGCCAGGGGCTGGTGCACCAGGCTGAGCTGGGACAGGAGCAGGGACAGGAGCAGGGACAGGAACAGGAGCAGGGACAGAGACAGGAGCAGGGACAAGGGAGCGAGGTGGAGTCCCTGGCTGTCCAACTTTCCATCCCACTTTGCTCATGAACTCCTCAGTCTGACCCACAAAGGGGTTTGGTTTCAGTGGGATGGTGCCCCAGGACTTGGGGAAACCCTGAATGCTGCTGGATTTGCTCTGTGGCTGTTCAGCAACCCTCAGGAAAGGCCCTTTTTCCCTTAGGGGTGTCTGTGGGTACGAGGAGTGCAGCACGGGTCCTTTGTGGAGGACCATCCAAGGAGTTTGGATGGTCCAAACTCCATCCAAGGAGTTTGGATCCATCCAAGGAGTTTGTTAACATTCCTGGATGTCTTCTGCCTGTGGACATGCTGCAGCCTTGTGTGTCCACAGCTCTGTACCTCCATACCTTGCTGCCAGTGAGAGGTCACCTCTGCAGGACTCAGAAAACCCCAACTCTGCTTCTCCTCAGCTCTGCAGGGCTGCCTGTGACCTCCTGGTGAGGTGTGATGTGTGGCAGCTGTCCATGAGACACTCTCTGGGGTGCTGGGAAGCTCCAGCCATGTGATTACTGTCAGTCTGCTCCAGAGTGTGGAGATCAGAGCTCACACAGATTCCTCAGTGGAGCAAAAGGGAGACTTCCTGCTGGTACCATGAGCTGCACCTGAGAAGTGTCAGAATCAGCAGCCTGCTTGGACCACAGCACAGCAAGATGCACCTATCTGGAGCCAGGTAAGTTACAATTAGGAACAAGGAAGTGCCCAGGTGAAGGCATTTCACGTGCAGCATGATGGGCAGGACTCCTTATGTGCCTTTGCAGCACTGATGAGGGGACATGGGCTCAGTGACAGCTGCATTCCTGGCACCAAGGGATGGTTAATTGCTCCTCAGGGAGCTGCTTGCTCTTTCTGGAATAGATGTGCATTCTTTCTAATAAAAGCTGTGCATGTGGGGATTGCTAATTGCTATGGCTTTCAGACAGCTCTCTACTCTCTTCTGGAAGCAGAAAAGCTGAAGTTCTTGGCACAGAGTTGTTAGTAATTATATCAATTATACTAAACAAAAACCAACCCAAGAGTTCTCTCCTTTCTTCAGTGTGTGACTCTGGCTCCGTAAGTGTTTTGTGTTATGATTTATACCTGAGGTAATTGGGCTGATTAGTGGGTAAATGAGACAGCACAGGCCAGGGCTGGCTCCTCACCTTCCATGGAGATGTTTTAATCTTTGTTTCACCAGATCACTCAGTTGGTTTTCCTTGCAAGCTTTAACTCTTTGCTTGCTCGCAGAGGAAGATGCCTCTGGCAGAGCTGCTGCATGGCTCAGGAGAGGGACTCGTCCCACGCCTGCTGTCAAGCAGTGCTATGGGTCTGGAGAGAGGATCACACACAGTGACTCCAGATGTCAGCATGGCCAAGACTTCCAAATGACTTCAGGGGCTCAAGCAAGGCTCTGCAGAGCACTGGCCTGTCTGTTGCATGCAGAAGGAGGTGATCTTAAGTGGGACATTCAAGAACAACAGCTTATGAAAACCAGCAGCTGCTGAAAGTCTCAGTTTCTGGCTTTAGAGCTGCAGCTGCTGCTGAGAGTTACAGGCTGCTGTATCACTTCAACATGACACTGACTCAAGTCCTAAAAGTGCCTGCAGTCACCTCAGTCCTGGGGACTACAGGGGTAGTGAGGGAGAGAGCTGCGTGGAAGGACATCCAAAGTCCACCGCTCTGAGGCATCTTTTTCCCTGAGCAGATGTTCACATCTGTGCAGAGCCAGGGTGAGAGGACCAGGTCAGCACCAAATGTGAGCGTGCCTCAGCTTGCCAGTTGCTTGCTTTGCTGCTGCTGTGGAGTGACAGCTCTGGGGAGGCAGAGGAACCGTGTGGGATGGGAAAAGGAAGTGTTTCCTTGGACAGGACATTTTCAGGTCGGCTTCATATTGAGTTCCAGGGCTAAAGGCCTAACACACCTTGGAAGAGCCCCTTCATTGATTTGAAGGTTGTCTGTGTTTGATAAATGCTTGTGGAGAAATCAATTGCCTTCTTGTCAGGAGCAGTCCAGAGAGGATGGTGGGATCAGCAACACTTCTAGAAGGAACCAGGCAAATAGAGAAGTCCTTTTCTAAGGAAAAAAGGTCAAGAGTGGGAGATTCCTCCTTTCCAAAGAGCAGAAGACAAGCCAATGCCACCAGTGCAGCCACTGAGGAGGTCTGGTCAGGGGTGGGGTCTGTGCAGTCTTCAGTGCAGTGAGTGAGTTGTGAGGTTTGTGTTAATCCTGAGCTGATCCAAGATCTTGCATTTTCTGTGCCACAGACCCAGCAGTTTCTAAGAACTGTCTTTTCCCAAGAGATGCTTCCAGAGTGTTTCAGAGGATGTACAAGTGTGTTTCTGAGCTGTTGGTAACATAACTGGCAGAATAACCAGAATAACCAGGGGATAACCAGAAGCAATCTCTCTGTTCCCTAACAGATGTGGTGCAAATGCCTCAGCCTATGACTGGCAGAAACAAATTTACCCATATCTTACCATTTCCTTCTGGCTGTGAAGCATTTACAGGGGGAGCTGCAGCCTGGAAACCAACAGAAATGTTCAATACCATGCTGTCAGGACATATCCCAAATTTTGCTGCTGTTTTTTCCTTCCTCACACACATCAGAGCCAGTAAGAGCTGTCTGTCTGCATGCCTTAGGCCACTCACGTGCAGGAACTGGCCTGCAGCATAGACTGGGCTGTTCCCCACAGCCCAGTCACCACAGGGCACTGGGACCTCAAACTGCAGCCCGTCCTCCCAGTATTTTTTACAACACATTGGGCTATTATCTCCCTTGATAAAGCTGCAGGACACTTGCCACTGAAGGTCGTATGCAGCACTGAGTGGTGCAGGGCTGGGCTGTGCTCTCTCCACACCAGGGAGCTCCTCTGTGGGTCCTTGTCCACAGCAGAACACAGGACACAAAGAAAGGACATTCTGGAGGGAGAGCTGTGGCCAGTGAAGGTGTGAGGGCTGAGCCAGCAGCACGGAGAGGAAGTGCTGGTTGCCCACCCCTCGCACCCCACCCCTGGGACACCAGAGAGGAGCTCCTGTCTCCCTGGCCCCAGTGCACACGTGTGTCAGCTGAACAGAGCTGAGCTCACCAGAAATGTCTAATTGGTGCCTTCAGGCAATCGTGTCTCTCTTCCTGTCTGAGTTTATCTTGAAAGGCTCGATTGAGTTACCTCCTCTCCTATAACAGGATCTAAGTTCCTTGTAGTAACATAAGAAGGAGATGATGTCATTGCAGCTCAACTTCTCCGATAACTTACTAATGACTGGGGCCAACACCTCAGCTTCTTTCTCAGGCAAAGCTCCCAGACTGAGTCAGTACCTGGCTGGTGAGCTCCCGGGGAGCTGCTGTGCAAGGAGCCGAGGGCACGGCGAGGGAGGACGGCTCCGGGCTCACCCGGCTCGAGGCCACTCTGTCCCCCAGTGCCACGCTGCCCTGCAAGCCAGCTCCACACGTGCTGCTCTTTGTGCCTTGCCCAGCACTTCTCTGCAGCCTGACACGCAGAGGCAGGAGGCTCTGGGTCCCTGAGCCTGCCCAAAGAGCCCAGGGGAGGAACAGGGTTCTTCTACCAACTGATACCAGCTGGGATAGGACAAAGGCAGCCAGGGACTGCAGTACTCACCTGGAAAGGGGAGAACTGGGTTAAATTTCTGCCTGCCTGTTATGTCTTTGCTGCCATAATGAATTGTAGATTCAGTGGGGAAATGGAGCTGTGGGAGTGGTCCCAGAGGAGGCCATGCTGAGGGCTGGAGCCCTCCTGTTCTGGAAACAAGGCTGAGAGAGCTGGGGCTGCTCAGCCTGGAGAAGAGAAGGCTCTGAGGAAACCTCAGAGCTCCTTCTTGCACCTAAAGGGAGCCTATAATCAAGATGGGGACAGACATTTTAGTAAGGTCTGTAGGAATAGGACAAGGGGTGATGGTTTTAAACTAAAAGAGGGGAGATTCAGACTAGATATAAAGAAGAAATTTTTTACGGTAAGATGGTGAAACACTAACACAGACTGCTCAGAGAAGTGTCCCTTCCCTGGAAACACTCAGGGTTGGATGGGGCTCGGAGCAGCCAGGTGTAGTCGAAGCTGTCGCTGCTCATTGCAGGGGACTGGACTAGATGACCTTTAAAGGTCACTTTCAACCCAAAGCGTTCTATGATTTTGTGAATGACACATTACTGCCTTGTAGGCCAGCTCCTACACCTGGGATCTCTGCCGTGCCACAGAAAGGCTCACAGCCCTCAAGCAAGACTCACAAGTGGTGCCTGGCTCCATTTCCAGCTGGAAACTTGTGAAAACCGTCCCAGGCAGTGAATGGAGGTTCAAGACACAAACATGTTTGCAGTTGGCTGTGGAACAGGACCCGGTGAGAAAGTTAGCAGGGCTCTGTTTGGACTGCAATGAGTCTTCCCTCCTGACTCAATGGGGCAGGTTTCTGTGGGAAGCTCTCCACGAGGGATGCTCAGGAAATGAAATCAGAGCAATACCTAGACTCCACACAAAGTGTCTTTGGTGTAGACAAGAGGGCTTTGTTATCCCCAGTTGCAAACACCTCCAAAACCCCTCAGGTCAGAACGGTGCAAGAAGGATTGCCAAAATCTCTGTGCAGCTACAGAAACTGCTGAAAGCTGGGCAGCTGTGCCAGCTCCCGGACCAGCCTCTCCCTGGGCCCTGGCATTGCCCCCTTGGCCATGGTGCCAGGCACAGGGAAATGGAGAAGGCACAGGGAGCAGCTGGAGGCTGAGCAGAGTGGCTCAAAGCTCACCATCAGCAAGGCCTGCATATTTGCTGGGAGCCATGGTGTTTGTCAAGCATAAGGCAGCTGGAAAAGAGAAGGGAGAGCAGCCCTTGGGACAGAAGGAACAGGACATGCTGTGCTCTGGGGAGAGGGGCTCTGAACAGATCTAGGCACGCTGGAGTGCTGGGTCCAGCTCTGGGGCCCTCAGCAAAGAAACACACGGGTCTGTTCGTGTGGGTCCGGAGAAGCCCATGGAGATGCTCCAAGGGCTGGAGCCCTTCTGCTCTGGAGCCAGGCCAGAAGAGCTGGGGGGTGTTCACCTGGAGAAGAGAAGGCTCCAAGGAGAGCTCAGAGCCCTTCCAGGGCCTAAAGGGGCTCCAGGAGAGCTGGAGAGGGACTGGGGACAAGGCATGGCATGACAGGACAAGGGGGAATGGCTTCCCACTGCCAGAGGGCAGGGTTAGATCAGATATTGGGAAAGAATTCTTGGCTGTGAGGGTGGGGAGGCCCTGGCTCAGGTTGCCCAGAGCAGCTGTGGCTGCCCCTGGATCCCTGGAAGTGTCCAAGGCCATGCTGGACAGGACTTGAAGCAGCCTGGGCTAGTGGAAGGTGTCCCTGACATGGCAGGGGTTTGAACAAGTTGAGTCTTAAGGTTTCTTTATAAAAAAACATTCCAGGATTCCATGATTCTATGATAGATGTTGCCAGTTTAAATATGTCCATTCCTTGCTCATCTCCCTATCTCCAGTTTGCCTGAAGCTCCTCTGTGGTTCAACAGGAGTTGATGAACCACAACTCCTTACACACATGTGAGCTTACACACCAATGCTTGAACACCTTCCTTTGGCACTGACGTGTCCATTGTGTGGAACAACAGTTGTCTCTCATTTCTATTGAGCCATCACCAGGGACACACAGCATGGCCTGGGAGCTCATGTGGGTGAATGAGTTCAGGTTCATGACGTTACATGGGTTATGCCATGACAAAGGTTCATGGAAACACATTGGAACTTACTTTATGACTTTATCAGGCAGGAGTGTGGATGTGAGCTGTGATTATTATTTCTTCAGTGCTCAGAATGTGCCCAGGACACACACTGAGGGCAGCCAAGGCAGCACTTGCCTCTTCCTGAAAGCTCTAAGAGCCTGAGATGGGAAGTGACAGTCTGTTTGAGAAGGGGATGAAGCTGGAGTCAAGTTTCAGTGTTTGTCAGAGTCTCTTCTGAGGGATCTCTGCTTATTGAAAGGTGGGTTCTGCAGTCACTGCAGTGTGGGCAGAGAAAGGGGGAAACAATCTGGGGAGATATGTTGTCAGAACCCAAAGTGTCCCTCAGACACTCTTGGGTGTTCCGGGCCCAGGTCAGAAGCATTTGAGACCCTGGCATGCAGCCAGAAACTCCTGTGGCTTTGAATCTGATCCATGGAACAATTTACCAACCTTGCAGGAAGAACAAGAAATCACAAAAGTTTAGATGTTATAATAGAAGTAGTCACAAAGTGAAAGGAAGGATTTTTTTGAGTGATGTACAGGGGAGTTTTAGGCCTTGTACAGAGAGGTCTGAGTTTTGTACATGGGGGTCAGAGGTTCTAAGATGGAGGGATTTGGGCGTGCCCTGTCCTCCTTCTTTCTCCTTCCTATTCCCCATGTTCTTGGTGATGTTGGCACTCACAGATTGGTTTAGAGTAGAAAGTCACCATTCAATATAGGTAATAGGCATTGGGGAAAAACTATAAACATTTAACACATAATGTGTGATATAAAAGATGGCACCAGCCCCCTGGGCAGTCAGAGACAGAGAGGGTGTCAGAGACAGTGTCAGTGTGTGTGTGTGTGTGTGTGCCTTTGCCTGATCTGCTGAAGGAACTGCAGCAGTTCAGGAAGAAAATCTTTTAGATAACATACAATAAACTACCTTGAGACTGGACAACTGAAGACTACTGAGTCTTTCTTTGAAGACCCAGGTTGGAGGAGAGACTTTACCACCTGCCGGGGTCACCCCAATCTGGGGGTGAGCCCCGTCAATATGTGACCACCAGTGGCCCTGCTGCATTGCCACAGTCGCCGCAGAGAAGTTTGGAGGTGACTACAGGACCTGCTGGGCACAGCCAGGCAGGTATGGCCACGCCAAGCTGCTGGACAAGCACAGCTCCAAACCCCCTGTGCTGGGACCTCTTCAGTGGCAGCACAAGTGGGACTTCTGGAGCTGCTGGGGTGTGGCAAAGGAGTCCCTCACCATCACCCCCTTCCAAGTGCTGCCAACCACCAGCTCAGTGAATGGGGAAATTAGAAAGTGAAATCTCAAGAGAAAAGTTGACATCATGGACGTGCTGGCCCAAGTCAAGGTCATTGGGACCAGAATGACCTACTCTCTGCACAGTCCAGGGAAGGATTTCAAAAGAAAGGAAGCTGCTGCTTTTTACACATCATGAGCACAGATGAGGCAGCTGGGGCAGCTGGGGCAGCTGGGGCAGTTTCTCTGTCTTGTATCTACATACACCATGCTTGGAGGAGATAGCAATTAATGCAGACAGCTTTTTTTCTGTATTATTTTCCAATTCTTGACTGAAGTTTGCTAAACTTATAGCTGTGAGCCTGGTAAACCACACAACACTCTTGTCTTGCTGGGAGAGGAGTCCTGGGATCCTTCACAGCATTGACACTTACAAGAATGAGATACATGGACATTGCCTTTACATAAACTTCACAGCAACTCATTGCTGAAAAACAGCAAGTAATGAATGAAAAACAAATGCAGCAAGGATTTGTTGTGACACTACTAAAGTGAACTGCTCCTTGAGGATGATACATTCAACAGCTTGTGTGTGGTCATTAAATCATCCTCTTAAAAATGCCATTGAGACCATTGTACTGGGAGAACCACATTCCATTTCATGGTTTTTTACTGCTAAGCAGAAAAGACTCTAATCTGACCAGCTGAGTTCCTCCTACTGACAGGAAAAAAATCCATGTCTGTGATGTACCACCAGCCAGGCCTCCTTTCTGACTTGCTCTGGGAACAGCAGTTGCAAATTCAAATACCTCCAGCTCTGGAGTGCAGATAAATTTCTCCTTGATTAGAGGGTAAGCTGCTCCTTGCATTTGTATTTTTCGGCAAGATCATCTCCCCTGATAGATTTCCCTGAGGGCTACACAAATGTGTGCTGGGTCACATGCAGGGGCTGTGGGGAGCAGTGATGCTCAGCTCTGCTTTGGTACCCCTGCTCTGATGGGGTGTGTCAGCTTGGGGGGCTGATTTTGCTGGATAAAAATGAAGCGTGGGGACAGGGACATTTTTCTTTTGCCTTCCAAGTGTAGGAAAACCACGTTTCGTCCAGCCTTGTTCACACAGAATTTGAAACCAGTTAGAGGGTCTTTCTATAGCCAGAAGAGAAAACCAGGTTCCTCCAGAGAGTGATTCATCCCCCAGAGAGGGCTCTGAGATAACAGAGATGATTCACCCTCTGCAGATGCTGATCATTTTCCACTGCTCCTGGGGTGAGGTAATATCTAGACAGCCACGGTCAGGGGAGACAAATCCACCTGGTTTGCCTGAGGGAGACGTGGGCACAGCAGAAACTTATCCAAAGTGAGGGAAGGTTGTGTAGTGAGGCCATGGTGGTGACTCAGAAGAATTTGATCTCCTTCTTGGCAGTATTTTAGGATCCTCCATGGGACCATGAGGGAAGGATCCAGCACCCCAGTCACAGCAGAGGCACAAGGACACCAGTCCCCTGGTCCCAGGCACTCAACATCCCAGCTACAACCTGGCCCAGGCTTCTTTGTGGCTGTGCCAAACACCACCATGGCTGATCCCCCTGCTGTCACCTGTGGGCTGCAGGGAAGCTGCTTCTTGGGTCCTGGCAAGAGCACAGTGACCAAGAGACAGGTTTTGCCCCAACAAAAGAGAGCAGTGTGTGTTCTGCCAAGTGGATTTACCAACTTTGGCTTTTGAAAATACATTGCTGCTTATCATTGCAGTAGAAATGGTTTTCAGAGGTACTGGGGAGCACACTCTAAACAGCATGGGGAGATGAGCTGAATGGCAAAGAAAGCTGCTGGAATAGGAAATAAGGTCCAGCCATGCACTTTGTTTCCCAGTCAGGGGTACTCTTGAACCCAGACCTGGGATTTGGATCAGGCCCATATAAACAGAGGAACAAGTCTGAACTCAGAATATTGAACTGCATTTGTATTCTAATGTACCTTTTTCTCCTCAAACCTGGTCTGATCTTGCTAAGCTATTGTTGCCAGTCCTGGTGACAAACATGGATCTCCAGTGGCAGCTCGGACTGGGTGGAGGGAAGAGCTAGGGCATGGCAGGTTGGAGGACAGCCCAAGGTACACAGAACCAGAAAAATGTTATCTGTTCAAAGTCTGAGCCAAAAAGCAGTAATTCCTCTGAATTTGCTTTATCATTGATGAACCAATTTATAAGAAGTGGTCTCAGGAGACATCAGTCCCTTCCAGGGACATAACCCACCCGAAACAAAATTGTATCATCTCTCCCCTGTCTGTGCACTGGCTCAACTGCACAAACCACAGGGGCCACTGTGCCATTTTCAGGTGACTCCCAGGCTGTACAAGCTGTATCTGGGAGGCAGGATCACAGCAGTGCAGCCAGAGAGGCTCCGGCTTCCATACAGCTTCGAGGAATACTAGCAGCAACCAAACTTCAGCAAAGACTCACCACACCATGGCTACATCAGTGCCTGAAAATTAACTTCAGTACATCCAGATGTGTGGCACATCTGCCTGCAGTGTTCACTTGAATGTGGTAAATGTCTGCCCTTGGACCCTCCCAGACCATCTCCTTTGTAGGAATATTATTAAAGCCTGAAGTGCCAAAATGGAGATCAGGCTTGTGAAAACAGGAGTGGGACAGAGCTCCACTGACTCAGCTGTGCTGCTCTCCAGAGCTGGCTGCTGAGAAGAGGGGCCTCAGGGAAAAGGGGATTTCAGAGATGGGACAGGAAGGTTTTGAGCAGCCTGTGTCCTCGCAAGTGGAAGGACAGCATGCTGCTGACACTGTGATACCCGTCCTGGGCTCCTTTTCCTGCTGCAGGAATGCTTTCTGCTGCAGACGTGTCCATAACAGGGGAAATCCAAGGACCTGTGTGCTCAGCAGCAGCAATCACCAGGGAAACATTTGCAGTGACTTTGCTTCAGTCCATCTTCATACACTCCATCAGAGCTGCCTCACTGCTCTTCCCTGACCTTTTGTGCTCCAGAAAGACTCTGTAGCCAGTAAATCAGAGCTGAGGTGGTCTTGCCACAAGACAGCTCCTATGCCAACAGGCTGGAAGTCACTGCTATGCTGTATTGACTTTATAGGTAGCAGTTTGTCTATAGCTTTTATCCTCTGAACAACCAAAGGAAACAACACCTTCCCAAAACCTCACAGCATCACGTGTGATTTATAGAGAAGAATATTGCTGTGAACAGCAAACTGTCAAATCTCAAACAGATCAAAGAAGTGAAATGAGGAATGAACAGACTGAGTTCTTCAGGCCATGTTGATTCCAAAGGAATTTTTTTCTTCCTTCTGTCATAAGAATTTATATGCTTGTGAGAATCTGATCTGGTGGGAAGAGCCTTCCTCCTTTGTCTACATCAAAGTCCACACATGTTCTGAAATTGCTATAAGTCATTTTTTGCATTTTAATCTTTGGCCATATGTATGAAAATAATCAGCCTGCCTTAAGGGACAGGGCAGGAAGCAGCCTTTATTGCATTTCCACAGGAGTCCAAATGGTGGCAAACCAATGGGATGGAGGAAGTGGATTGTTTTAGTTAGAGGTACAATTAACCTGTGTACAGGGAGTTACATGTCAGACTGATTTAGCACTTATTGATTATGGGTCAAGTACAGCTGGAGTGAAATCAGAATATAATGGGAAATTACAGCTTTGGCAAACAGGAAAATGATTTCAGTATTTTTGAGAACAACATCTATGGCACAGTTTCTCCTCCAGATTGCATCCCCTCAGCTTGTGAAGGCCAGATGAGCAGAGGACAGCACTGCTGTCACACAAGGGTCACAAACAAGAACGTGCCCTTGGTGGGGATGGTGCTGATGGGGCCAGAGTGCTCCTCAGGGAGCCCGGGGCTGATTTCAGCTGGGAACAGCAGGTTTGTGGCACAGTGGCAGGAGAATTCTGCAAAAATTCCAGAGGGATGAAAGACTGTGATGGAGAATGGGGAAATAAAATGAGAGCAAGGCCAGGATCATAGGGAATGGGGCTGTTGCGTACTGGTACTGGCAGTGGCTACCTCTGCACTGGGTGCATTAGCCACAAGGTAGCAGAGCATGGCTGGCTGTAGGGGACTGGCACATGCTGGCAGGGAGGGAAGCAGTTACTTTTCTGAACACAGGAGGAGTTGCCAAGAGGCAGAAGAAGATGGAGACACAGTCACAGGTTGTTTTCCTGGATGCCCAACAGCAAGAGCCAATCCTTGTGGGATACAGAGCTAGGGAATGAACCAAGCTTGCACCCAAGCGTTTGCCAGCAGAATGGAGCATCTTGCCAGGGGCACGAGAGAAAACCCAAAATGCAGTGTGGAAAGGGGGTAAGGGGAGCTCAGTCTCATGCTGCAGGATCTTGAGGCTTTAACTCTTCTGCCTGGTAGTAGATCCTTCCCTACCCCCACCAGGCTGATATAGACAACACTCACCCCGAATAGCCAGACACATGCTAAACACCTTCCCAAAATGCTGATCTGCAAGAAACTCCCAAAAAAGCTTTCCATAGGCATTTGAAAAAGAAAAACCAGGAGTTTATCTTGATCTCTTAATCCACCAGGTTTCTTTTCTCTCTGCTTTCTCTACCTCGACAAGCTTGGTAATTATAATTTATAGCACCTGCTCACTTTGAAATACCTTGGACTCTTTCTGCCTGGCAGAGGAACAGACACAGTGCCCATCTGCTTTAGGTAAGTGCTCACAAACCACAAAGTCGTTAATTAGACTGACACACGACTCTTCCAGAATGCACATGGTATGTTGTTACTGCTCCTACAAACCACCGGCAGCCAGACACTCTGCCAGGGGATCACAACTGGATCTGAGCATTATGTAAGGCCTTGGCAGCCCTTGCAGGGCTCAGAGCATTGCCATCAGGTGTGCGTGTTCTTTCTAATCCTCCCCACGGCCTTCCCAACATGCTTCCCAGATAAATCAACCCTGCTGGGAAGCAGCTCCCTCATACTTGTTAGAAGGCTCGGTCTCCAGAGCTTGGACTTTTCTTTTGAAATCCAAATTCCTCTTTGTATTCATCTAGAGAAAGCTGCCAAGGTCTCCTTCCTGACAGCTGGGGCTGCAGACAGTGATGTCTCCACATCCTGTAGCTGACAGGGAGCAGGGCAGGTCTGGGTCTGGTCTGGGCATGGCTGCAGCTTTGGAGGAGCTGGTGAGGGGTTTTGTAAGCACAGGGGTGTCTGATGTGCATGGGGCTCTCTGGGTGCATTTGACACTTGCCCCCTCAGGCTGGCTGACATCCATGGGCACAATGGCCCATGGACACCTCTGGCTGGGGAAAGCCAAACCCTTTCAGGAGAGCTGCTACAGATACTAAACCTGATTTTACACAGCATTGATAATGCTTTAACTTTAAGTGATAAAGCTTAAAGTGAAAAAAAGTACCTTTATATAGACAGTTTATAACATTTTTCTCCTAGGGTAAAAAATATATACAATAGTGAAACAATGTAACACAAAGTAGTAAATAAGTACCAAGTCAAAGATAGCTTATTTAAAGTAGAAAAAGAGAAAGAAATTGTAAGAATATAAAAAGGTAAAAGACTTTAGAAAGTGCAGAAAAGCCCCAAAAAGTAGACATAAAGATGAGAAAAGCTAAGAAGTTTCTAAACCTTCTCATAAGAAAGCTAGGAAGTTAAGAACCAAGTAAATACATTTATATTTATCATAAAGAACAAGAAAGAACAAGAACTTATTGGTAGCTCAAGATGTGAAAGGTCCTAGATATATACTTTACAAAGATAGAAAAAATTTCCATCTTAAATAATTAATTATTGTGTATTGTTTAAAGTTCATAGAAATCCTTTTGTTAATGTTAAGCCCACGTAAGTCCTTTTCTTATTAGTTAAAGTATAATGACTTTACACATTTTCCTTTATGCTATTAATTCAAAGAATATGTAGAAAAAAGCTTTGCATGAGCTACCATCTTGTCTCTGATCTCTGTTTGCATAGATGTTGTTATTTTCCTGTGTCTCTTGCTTTTTGCTTGTATGATACAAACAGATAATAAATCCTAAGTCTACAACAGTCAAGGTCCCATCTCGTTTGTGAAACACAAACCATTCCAGCAAACCTGATGACCAATGGTGGGTGATTCCCAGTGGTCCAGCCTGAGCAGCCAAGCTTTGGTCAGCACATGGCGTGATGGACAAAGGGCATCCTAGCCCTACAAATGCCCTTTTGGCACAGAGTTATGTTGGATGGATGGAAACCTCCTCCTGGCTGCCTGGTATTCACAGCACCTGTGTGAGAGTGTGCAGGAGGAAGCCCTCTTACTGGGTGTGAAATGTGACCTGCCAGAACTCAGAGCTGCATCTTCCTTGCTTAGGAAGGATATGGGGGGATCACAGAGGGCAATGGGAATATCCAAGAGAAGGAATCCAAAGGGGAACACTTTGACTCTCCCATCTCACTGAAACTTGCCTGACCATTTTTTTTTCTGGCTTGCTCTCTGTCCACTGAAGGTTCTTCAGTAATTTGTGCTCCCAGGGAGCCAGTGTGCCTCATCTAGAGTAGTTAGTGTTCTGCCAGTGCTGGTTCCGCAGCTTGTCTTTTGTGGGGGACACCACACCTGCCATGAAAAATTCTGCACACCTGAAGTCCATGGGTTGGCAGCTTTGAGAAAGCTCCTTACCTGCAGACAGGTCTTCATCAGAAGGCAAGAAGAGGGGGAGGCCCACAGAAGCAGAGCAGAGTAAGTGTGGTCTTTGTGATATCTGTGTTTCTCCTTTTTTATCTGGTCTTTTAGAGACAGATGTGAGCAGGACCCAGGTACAGAGAGCTCCTGCTCTTGGTACAGAGGGCAAGCTGGAGCCCTGTGTTCCAACTGCCACAAAGGCAGAGGTGAAAGGCTCGGGGGGTGTGTGTGCAATGCAAGAGGGCCCCAGGCTTTCCTGGGGTCAAGGCACTCTGGAGCAGAGAGTTCATGCTCTGATCATTCTGGACAGGGCACTCCTACTCCAACATGCATCAGCACCTGATAAAAATGAGGAATGGCTTTCCTTCTGCCCTCTGAGTGACAGCATTTATTGAAGTTTCTTCCTGCCTGGCCTCCCTCTCCTCGAGCACTTACCTAAAGCTGATCTCCTGCTGTCAGGGGCTCCCAGACTCCCTGCAGACTTCCAGCTGGTTCCTTATCTCAGGGCATGCACCCTGCAGAGCCTGCAGGAGCTGCCTGCACTGCCCAGCAAGCAGAGCGGCTTCAGGACAGGTCTGGATACTCCTCCTGCCTGGGAGCCAGGCTTGGACTGCAGCAGTGCCACAAAGGGACCCTGCAGTTCAATTCCAAGTGCCACCAAAGCTTGGGTGAGGTGTCCTGTCTCATCCTCTCTAAATGCCCAGAAGCCAAGACAGCTGCCACATTTGGAGACAACTGGAGTTCATTGACACAGTTTTTTGCTACATTTCAAATCTAACTTAGTGCTGTGCAGGCAGTGAATGCCAGCCTCTCTCTGTCCCACAGTGGCTAGAACATCCCTTTCTGTCCCATTTGTCTTGTCACCTTGTCTCTTGAACTGATTGGCAAGTTTTTCTGCTAGAACTTAGCTGAAAACAATTGTTCTCAGTCTCCACTTAGTTTTGCTGCTTCTGTTGTAATCCTGAGAAAAGACTTGGTCATTGAGAACTCTGCCTTTCCTCTGCTGGGTCAGTTTGTCCCTAAGGGATACACATTTTCCCTTCAAATCCTGCCTGAATCCCAGAATGACAAACATAGACACCAAATGTAAACACCTGAAAGAGCAAGAAAATAACCAACACACAATCCCTTTCTGTCTGGTACTGCTTCCATCCCACTCCTGTTGGCTCCCATTTTCATCCCTTTCCCAGCTGTCCTGCTTGCTTAGGATGTGTAGCCAACATGCAAACAGAGAGTTAATATTTCACCAAGTGCTGCACAAGTCTGGTAACTCATGGACTGTCATGATGTGCCATAAAGCCACTTCCCCTTCTGAATGGAAAAAAGGAGTCTCTGAGCAGCACAAATACACTGGGACTCAGAGGGCCTGACTTGTAATTCGTGCTGTGGGTGACCTATAGCTGTTCCAGGCTGGCAATTTGTTTGGCAATAGATACACAGGAGTCTCATAAACTCATGGAAAATGACTCAGATATTTGAAAAAAAGGGGGGAAAAAATCACTCTAGTGCAGCCCTGCATGGAGTCTCTTGGTCTGAGGTGAGTAGCCACATTTGGAGAAGCCACGGCAGTAGAAACCAAGCAGATGATCTCAGCCCTGTATTCCCCTTCAGACACAGTGCTGTCCATGCTGTGCCACTCCTGATGGGTGGAGAGCATCTCTGAACATGAGCTAGAAGGACTCTGCAAGCACTGGCTGCTCCCACTGGGGAGCAGCACAGGGTGAGACCCAGGACGCTCTCCGGGTCATGCTTGCCCCACTGTGAGGCACAGCAGTGGCAGCACCTTGTAACACACTGTGTGTGCTCAGAAGTGTTCCCATCCACCCCGAGCAGGGCTGTGCCTTGCAGCCACGCTGGGCTGTGTCACCAGAAGTGGTTCTTGGGACTTCACCCACCCCAAGGGTCTCTGCTGTGCAGCTTCTGTGGGAAGAGGAGACAGCTGCTCTCTACAGCTGCCTGAAAGGAGGTTATAGTGAGGTGGGGTCAGGCTCTTTTCCATCTCTCAGGTGGTAGGACAAGAGGAAATGGCCCTAAGCTCCTCCAGGAGAGATTCAGATTAGACATTAGAAATTATTTTTTCATTGAAAAAGTGGCCTGACATTGGGATAAGTTGCCCAGGAAGGTGGTGGAGTCATTGTCCCTGGAGGTGTTCAAGAGGTGTCTGGATGTGGCACTCAGGGATGTGGTGTAGGGGTCAATGTGGTGGCGCTGGGTTGATGGTTGGATTAGGTGACCTTGAGGGTCTCCTCCAACCTTCAGGATTCTGTGATTATATGAAAGTGCAAATCATCATCTTTGTCTGCACATGCCCTCCACACTTTAGAGAAGTCAGGCTCGAGGCAGAAGAACAGTTTGGTGTGGTCCTACTGCGAGGCAGAGCTGGCTTGTGCCTGTTCCCCTGGAGAATAACCATCCTGTGGAATACCCATCCTGGAGAACAGCTCCCTCCTGCCCTCTCCGTGCTGAGGGCAGGTTTCACTGCAGCCTGGGGGTGATCTGTGCTCAGGATCCTTCTGAGAAGCACTTTTGGCCCCTCCTTTAACCACCCCAGACAGGGAAGAGTTCTCCATTGCATGGAACTGAAACTTTTGCTTTCAGAAGAGAATGCCCCCCAGCTGGTTGAAGAGTTGGGCCAGCCTCAGGGGCACACATGCAGCAGTGACAGCTGGGGATGTGACTGATCTCCTGTGGCTTCACCCTGAACTCTTGTAAGCACAGACAGAACGGGATGGGTGAGCTGGGTTCACTGATGTGAGACCTACACAAGTTACTCATGTTCTGCTGCTTGCTTTTTGTTACAGAAATCTTCTCCTGGTGCTCTTCATCCTCCTGGCACAGGCTGCCCAGAGAAGCTGTGGCTGCCCTCTCCCTGGAATTGTTCAAGGCCAGGTTGGCAAAGGGCCTGGAGCAATGTGGCCTCGTGGAAAGTGCCCATGGCAGGGGGCTGGAATGAGATAAGCTTTAAGGTCCCAACAGATCTGCTACAGGGGACTGTGCTGTTCACAATACACATCTCTATGGTTTTATATGCTCTGCCAGTTCTCAAATGGGCCTCCCCAAAAGGGTGTTAATCAGTCATCTCTGTAAATCTGACAGGACAAGAGGAAATGGCTTCAGGCTGTGCTGGAGGAAGTTCAGGTTGGACATCAGGAAGAGTTTCTTCACTGAGAGGGTTTTTAGGCACTGGAAGTGACTTCCCAGAGAGGTGGTGGAGTCCCCATCCCTGGAGGTGTCCAAGGAATGTCTGGATGTGGCACTCAAGCTCTGGGCTGGTGACAAGGTGGGGATTGGGCACAACTTGGACTCAATGATCTTGGAGGTCTTTTCCAACAGTAATGATTCCATGATTCTGTGTTCTGATTCTAAAGAAGCCCTGGGCACTCTGTGACCATGAGAACGTGTATTGAGGCTCACTTGGATGGAGGGGCACTTTAGACTCCATCCCATGTAAAATTTATTTTCCCAGCAGGAGTTTTCCTTTGAACTTACTTGCTCCCACTGTGCTGGTGGCTGGTGAATATGCTGTGGGCCTGGCTGGGGCAGTTGGGAGCATTGGATGGAGCAGTTCTGCAGGCCAGAAGGTGATGGTGCCTTTCCCATCCTGAACTCAGGTCTTGTCAGGCCTAACAGTTTGTTTGTTTTTTTTTTTTCAAGGCAGAGGGAGGAGTGGGAGATCACAGTCGCAGTCCCTCCTGTGCCCAGTCTGGCTCTGGGACAGGATTCAAAAATAATGAGGGGCTGGGAAAGGATCCTGAGCGTCAGGAAGAGCTGGGGAAGGCACAGAAGATGTGGCTCTGTTACAGGGAAACGAGGTCAGGTATCTCTAAAAATGGATGGTGAGACAAGGAGGAGCAAAGGAGCCCAGAGGGACCTGGCATGGGTGCTTGTGCACTGCAGGGTGAGGGGCTGAGGGAAGCTCTGGGAGGGCAGTAACAGCCCAGACAGGCTGGTGCACAGGAATAAGGCTGCTCAGGAAAGCAGGAGGCCCCTGCTTAGTCACCTTGGATGCTGAGTGGGAACCAACCAGCTTGGGCAGCATGTTCTGGGGGCAAGGAGGACACAGCTGGCTGCAGCTCTTGAAAGCAGTCCTGCTGTGACAGGCATTAGGCACGTCCGAGCCAGACCTGCCCAGATACTCAGCCCTCTGATTTTATTCCAAGCCTAGTCTCCCTCAGGTTGTCTAAAGCAGCTTATTTCTTCCAAAAATTTGTTTTTACTTTTCAGTTTCTACAGGAAGAGCACTGGATCCCAGCTGGACCTAGCTCCTGACCCAACTTTGGAGACACCTGGGAGAACCACCCTGGGTGGGGTGGCCTTGAAGTGCACTAGGAGCAGGTACCTCTGTGCTAATTCACACAAGGGATCCTCCCACACTGCCCCTTAAACGACCCCCACAGTGCTGCAAGTATCTTCTTGGGGTGTTTTGCATTTCTCACATGCCCTGTAGTATTTTGGCAGGGGCTGAGGAGATGGAGCATGTGCACTAGCCCAGATTGCCACCCACCAGTGGCGAATGCCCCAGGACTGCCAGAGCTGCAGTGGTGGCTGTGTCAGCAGCAGAACCTTCAGAAGCCAAGGCTGGCTCTCTGCAGCCGTGGGCTCTGGTGGCACTGCCTGTCACACACTTGCAAGGCATAGGAGAGACAGGCTGAGGGGGGAAGGGCTGTTCCTGGGGCAGTGACCTTCTGCTGCAGCCCTGGTGGCTGAGAATTTTAGACTTTGTGTGTTGAAAGGCACAGACCCTCAGGAGAACCCTGCATTTGACCTGAGGCCATGGAGAAGGCTTCCAAAATGGAATGATAGAACTGGGATTGTGGGTGTGAAGTTTGATTAGAGGTGTATAATATCACAGGGTGGAAAACTTAGAGACTAAGGTTTTGGAATATAGTAATATATATAAAGCAAGATGGAGGTTTTAGGGCAGAGGCTGGTCCTTCTTCACCTTCTTCTCCATGGGTTTGAGTGGTGTTGTGTAATTGGACAGAAAAGTCTACATTGTGGGACATGAGGGATTAGTTACTGGGTTGAAAGTGAAAATAATTTAGGTGTCATTTCTTAACTGGAGAGTTTTAAAGACCCTGTAGTGATAGATACGGGACCATTTTTGTAGCTTGTTAGTGAAATACTGCAGAACTCACTGCTAGTGAGACTGTAATATAGATAAGAAAAAAATAAACATCTGAGTCTGGACATGAAATACGTTCTTGAGCACTTTCAATCCCGACCCTGACAGAGGCAGAAAAGAAGTCAAGAACCAGCACACCTTCCATGCCATGCTTCTCTTGAAAGAGAAGTCACTTGGAAAACAACCTGATCTCAAAATCCCTGGAGTGGGGGTCTTGACTCTGGCACTGGTGGTGATGTCAACACAATTTAATAATAACCACAACCATGTGCCAATGATGTTTCAACAACAAATGTTTCAAATCTCTTCTGGCAGAAAGAACATTCATATCCTGCACAGCCAACACCCCCACTGCAAATTAATATTTAAATTAATATTTACAGAAACTCCTACTGGGTACTGGGAGGGCCACACATGAAGAACTGTGCCCAGTTTTGGGGTGCCCAGTGTAAGGAGGATGAAGAGGAATGAGACAGGTCCAGTGGAGGGCTAGTGGCTGAGTCAGGGTCCCAGGGCATTTGCCCCATGACTAGAGATGGAAGGAGCACGGTTGGTTTCACTTAGCAGAGAAGAGGCTGAGAGGAGACTTGCCAGGGACCTGCAACCAAAGATGATGGAGCCAAGCCCTTCAGGGTGGTTCCAGGTGATCAAACAAGGAGTAATGGCCACAAATTGCCTTCCAGGAGTTTTAGGCTGGATTTGAGAAAAAGTTTCTTCCCCAGGAAGAACAGCCCCAGGCTACCAGCGAGAGGGGAATCTTTGTGCTTGGATAGACAAAGCTGCAACTTCCCCCCTGAGTATTTGGGATAGCCCTGCTGCAAGCAGGAGACTCCCAGAAACTGCTCCCAGCTAACATTTCTATGATAAAAGGGCTGTGTAAGACTAGGACTGAAGTTAAGGATTAAGGGATAAGGTCAGATTTTCAGCAGTTCAGCCCAACTCAGAACGCTCTTACAAGCTTCAGCTGTGCTCCCTGCACCAAACACACCCTAAATTCACTGGCTCTCCCAGGGTCTGGTCTCAACTGTGCCCATGCTCAGCAAAACAGCAGAATTCCAAAGTGGTGTGATTTTTAGGGAACACAGGAGCACAGACCTGCTGTGGGTATAGCTCCTTTACAGGGAAAGCACAATCACAGCCTCAGCTGAATCGTTAAAGTCTTTAAAGCAGTTCTACCCTGTGACAATTATTCTCCATTTGGGTAAAACAGCCCAACTTGCACTTTGGCAGCCCAGAGTGTCCTCTGTGCTTGCTGGCAGGTCCTTTTCCCACTGTGGTCCACAGTGCAGAGGACAGAGACTCTTTGGGTGGATATTTTCCAATGTTCCTTGAAACATGCATTGCCTCTGGTGGCCTTTTCATCACAATGCACACATGGGGAGCTGTAATTTCAACATCCTCTACCAAGACAGTGTTTCTTCCTTGAAAACTGCCCTCCCCTCCCTTCCACTGTAAGTGACAGTAATCTTTGAATAAATTGGAAAAGAAAAGGAAGAAGGAACAGAACATCCTTGACAAAGGAACTAATGACTCAAATGCTGGGAAGCCTGGGGTCCCCAAGGGACTGTGCAGCTAGCAGCATTGATTTTTAATGACTTACAGAGATTGGAGATTTGGAAGATCTCTCAGTGCCTCTGCAGGGATGCGGCTCAGCTGATTGTTCTGCAACATCCTATAATTAGAAAAAAGAAAACTTTGTTAAAAACCCAACAACGACAGCCTGACACGAAATGGAGGATGTTGCTGCTTGTTTCTGAAGTTGTTCTGGGCTCTTGCTGGAAAGCACCACATTGGCCAGCCAGGGCTCTTAAGCAAGCTTAAGGTGGCTGGCAGGTGAGCTGCAGCCCAGTCTGGCCCAGGAGGTGCAGCAGAAGGGCCAAGGGGTGATTCTGGTGCTGCAGTGGGAGGATGTTAGCACAAAGGGGCCTCTGCCCTGCAGATGTGCATGTTACCCCAGACTGACACCAGGGCTCTGGGCCAGGCTGTCCCACATTTATCCTGGAGTCAGGCATCCTTTGCCCGTGTGTGCCAGTGGTTCCCTCCAGAGGGATGGAAACCAGCCCTGGGCAGCTTTCCTACCCCACTGTGGGCAGCTGCAGGAACAGAGGGTGAGGAGCTGCTCACAGCTCTTTGCTCAGGGACCCCGCAGCCTCGGCACAGCTGGCAGCAGGAACTGGAACTGCTGTGGGAAAAACCAAATCAGAGACTCCAGAGAGAGCAGGTGCCTGTTGGGCTGAACAGGCAGGACCCAGGAGGAGCCCTCAGAGATGGAAGTGAGTGCAGGGCATGAGAAGGGCCGTGGCCATGGAGACCCCTACACAGGTGATGGGAAAGGAGGAGACAAAGGTGACAGTGCACCCAGGCGTGGGTGTCTGAAGAGCTCTAGGGATGGAGGCAGAGCGAGAACCACACCCCAAGCTCTGTTTCAGACCTGGTCAGACACAATCCTTTCTCACTGACCTACTGGAGCACCACACATCTGAGTTTATTGCTGTCATCATCTCAGCATCTTTGCAAAGGCTGTTTTTGGCTCTTGACATGCCTCTGTCCTGAACCTACTTGTTCCTTCCAGAACTGGGACATCACTGGCACATGCTCCCCTGGAAAACAGACACATCCCAGCAAGGTAGCTGGGCCAGGGGAAGTGCCTAAAAAAGGAAGGTTTTACATATCTGAAGTTACTCTTTACAAAAACCTTAGAGTGATTGGAGATGGCATGAAAAAGGAAATGGTGCTTCGGGTCCTACCATAATTCACTGCCAGTGTCAAAGGAGCAGGGCACGGCCTCAGTGGTGAGGAGCAGCCCAAAGAGCACAGACCTAGGCAAGAACCTCCCCATTGCAGTGACTGCAGCCTTACTGCCAAGGATTCAGAGGTCTGACATGGAAGGGAAGTTGGAAAGAGACAACCTTTAAAAATGAAAAGCTATAGCTTTAATTCTTTGACTTCTGGAAGAAAATGGGAACTTACCAATAATTTATTTGTATGAACACAGAAGAAGGGCAAGGAAATGAGGAACTGTCAGTGGTAGCTAGTAAAAATGAGTTGTGCCAAATTTTTTCTATACAGGGTAAAAGACCGTAAGAGTGGAGAAGAAAGAATAGACACCAGCTACCATGACTTTAACTTTCCTTTAGTAAAATGTTACATTTTGACATTCAGTGCAGGGGAGAAGATGTGTTTGGTACAAAAGGGCAGCAGAGAGGCCACACTTAATAAATGGTTCCCTTCCAAATGAAGAACGTGATTAAGGATTGACAACATCTCACCTGGCATTTCTGCCAACAACTTGCACATATGAGGAGGGGTGTGGAGAGAAGTTGGTGTGGAAGAGCAGTTGGGAAATGCAGAATTCCACAGGGAAACGAAGGGAATGGCTCCACAGATGAACAGGGCTAAAAGGCTGCACAGGTACAGCTGAGCATCGGCTTACAGCTCTGCCTGGGCTAGTGGGGATCACAGGAGAGACAGGGCAGGGCAGAAGTGCTCTAGGGAGAGAACAGAGACCCTGGGGGTGACTGCAGGGGGTGTGAGGAGCTGCATGACACCAGCTGTGATGCTGCTGCTCCTCTTGATGCTGGACAAGCTTTGGCCAGGCCACTCTGTCCCACCTGGGACCTGCCCTGCAGGACACGAGGCAGCAGCAGAGCAGCCAGGTGACAACAGGCAGAAGGGTGAGGAAATGCCAAATCCTCACCCGTGGGGAACCTAGAATAGAAATTGCAGGGCTGCCAGAAGAGTGGGATTGATGTGGCTCCCCTACCCATGTCCTCCTCCTGCAGCTCCTGTGCACAGCTGGTCCCTGGGCAGCACAGGGGGCCCTGGGGGTCCCGGCGCTCACAAGGGCCACTCCAAGCCTCTGGCACTCTGACAATCACAGCTGCCTGCCCCCTCAGCTCCTCTGTTGTACCCCACTCACAGCACCCTGCCCCTCTCATCTCTTCCCCTGCCCGGGGATCTTCTCCCCTCCTGCTGGCCATGCTCACGGGGCAGGGGCAGGGAGCACCCAGCACCAGGAGCTGCCTCGCTGCTGCACCCAGAGCCCATTCCCATGGGCTGCGAGGCTGCTGGCACCCCTCTGAGATGGGTGTCACCCACACAGCACGTGTGGCTGGTGGCAATGAGCCCTGGATCTCCACAATCGTGGGCTGTGCTGCTCCTTCTGTGCTGTGCAAGGGCCCTGGAAGCCCCAGTGATGGATGCCGTGGGTGTTCTCTGCAGCCCACTGGGATGGAAAACCTCATCCAGGTGGGCAACTGTGCCACAGGGACCAGCACAACCTCTGGGGCTCCTGCTCCTGCACGGGGATTTGTTTCTGCAGCCAAGGTGTGCTGGGGAGATAAAACCCTGGGTCCTGCAGCCCAGTGAGAAGGACTGGGGGTCTGGTGATGAACAGTGAGTCAACTGAGGCCACTTAACCTGGAGGAGAGGGGAATGAGGATGGACACAAACCTTCAAGGCCAGGCTGCTGCCATAAGTAAGGAAATACATAATCTCCACACATGGAGACAAGGAACAGCAGGTTCTGGAGTAGGTGGTGACAGGGATATTGAGGACGTTGTGTTTATAGACGTGGGTGCTGTGGCACAGGCTGGCTGAGGTTTGACAAGGGACAGGCGTGGCTGTGGTTGGGAATGGCTCTCCTGCTCCTGCATAGGGATTTGTTTCTGCAGCCAAGGTGTGCTGGGGAGATAAAACCCTGGGTCTTGCAGCCCAGTGAAGTGGAATAATAATTTACGTCTGTTAAAAATCAAGGAGATGCAGAGCTGAACACAGAGACATACAGAGTGGGGCTTCAGAAAGTTCTTTCAGGGTTTTGGTGGGACAAATTTTGAATCTCAGTGGCTCTCTGAAATCTGAGCCTGGTGTTTAGTGTTGATCACTGGAAGTATCCGAAGTCAGCACTAAAGCACTAAAGCAAAGCCCATTGTCACACTTCTGCTGAATTCTGCTGCCTGCCATTTATTACAAGTCCCTTCTCAAAACAGTAAAACAGACTGAGAGACTTTCCAGACCACCATCAGCATGGGCTGGTTCCAAAATGAAGGCATTTTGGTGCAGACAAACAATATTTAAGGAAGATGCTTCAGAGGCCTCGGAAACCACTGGAGTGGTGGACAATGCTGTTTTTCACAGCAGCAGGGCAGCTAGAGTAGTTTTCAGATGCTGGGACTGGGACAACAACCAGTGCTTCTTCACATTGCACATAATGAATCCAATAACTCATCATCAGAGCATGACACAGAGAAACCAAAAACCAATACCAAACAGAGTTTGATAATATTCTAGGGACAGGGCCACCCTGGTATTAAACAAGAAATTCTTCATTCAGCCTCAAGCTCAGGAAAGCTCCAGCTTTTCTTACAGGGAGCTCAGGTTTTAGCAGGACATGCTGTGTTTACCCCTGGATGTCCCAGGATGGCTTCTCTCGCAGTCTGGTATTAAGGACAGCTCCCATCAGGCCCTGCTCACTGCACTCAATCCTTACACTTCTCATTAAACCACCCTTGCATATTATCTTTTTTTTTTTTCATAAACAACATAAAATACGATTTTGGGAAGAGCTCAAATAATTGTACCAAAACCTGGTGGATGATCCTACACACCTGCAGGATCACACCTCCTCTCTGTGGCACCTGGTTCCTGGGGCTGCTCCATACCAGGGTGCCTGGGCAGTGCTATAACAGGAGGATGGCAAAAGGGTTCAGAGGACAGCAGGGCATCTGAAAAGCTGGACAGGGCTACCAGGTCCCTCTCTGTCTAAGTCATGGCATTTTGCCCTTTGGGGTGCTGCTCTTGCAGAAGAAGGGGGAAGACAATGCTGCAGCTCACTGAGGAGAGCACCTGCAGCAGAAGGCCTGGGCTCCAGGCCATCTCCAAGGATGGCAAATATATTCTGCTTCAAGAGGTCACTGCACGATTTATGTCATCAACATTGAAAAGAGGGAACAACTCTGCAAACCTGACTCATGCTCCTAAGCCTGGGGCAGACACTGTCCCCTCCCTACGTTCCTGCTGCCCCCAGGGCAGGAAGCTGCTTTCCAGGCTGTGAGCAGGGATGGTGAGCAGGGATCTGCTGCACCCCGGGCCTGCTGCAGGGTGACTGACTGAGGCACAGCCAGTCTGTGAGGCTGGACCTCAGTCCACAAAATCACAGCAACCCTGAGATCCCAGATCACACTGGCCTCAGCCTTTGTCTGTCAGCATCTCTCTATTCCTGCCTCTCTGTCAGCTCCTGCCTTCCAACAAAATCCCTGGATTTCATTGGCTTTCCTACAGCAAGGTGCTGCTTCACAGCAGCTTGGAGACAGTCTTAGTCAGAGCTCAAATTCTTGTGCCATGGAGCGATCCTGGTCTAGTTGATGTGATTTCTCAGTTGCTGAGTCTAATTTTCTTAGAATTAATTCAGGGTGGTGAGGCCCTGGCACAGGGTGCCCAGAGAAGCTGTGGCTGCCCCATCCCTGGAAGTGTCCAAGGCCAGGTTTGGGGTTTGGAGCACCCTGGGCTAGTGGCAGGTGTCCCTGCCCATGGCAGGGGGTGGAACGGGATGGTCTTTAAACTTGTTTCAAATCCAAACCATTTTGTCATTCTATGACCTTGCTGGTTGATGAGCCAACTTCTGGACAAGCTGAGGACACTGATGAACATGACAAGGAAAGACTGCTCAGACCAGCAATGACTCAAGCCCAGGTGTGGATGGAGCACTGTCACCTTGCTTGGCACTCTTCAGGTGGTACCAGGGCTTGCAGACAATGGCAGACACAGACACTCCACCTGCTACCCACAGCAGGCTGGCTGGAACCAGAATAAATCACATCTCCTCAGAGGTTGGGTTTCATTTTCAGAAGTAGGAGGATTGTTTGTTGGCAGGGACCACGCCTGAACGACCAGAAAAATGTTGGGATCGGGTCCCATCACACCAGGATCCTTGCACAAGAGAGTCTCAGCAGACACACAGCCCTCAGAGGTACAGGCCTGTGCATGATAAAATGTCCCCATCCTGGGAGGCTGAAGTGACTCAGCCAGCACAGTCAAAGGGCTGTTATTGCTGGAGGCAGCTGTGCCTGGAGCCCATGTATGGGGATTAAAGACATTCCAACCTCTGCACGTTCCTTTTCCCTCCCAATGGGAGCGTCTCTTGGATGTGGCACACCATTCCCTTTGTCTCAAAGCCATTTCTGTACTGCACAAGCTCAGGGCTGGTCAGGAGGTAGGGTCTGTCTAGGGGTTTCTGAAGTGTCCCAAGCCACCTCCAAACCTGCCATCCTGGAGCAACGTGGCTTTTTTTGTGACATTTCTTGATGCGTGTTCACACGCCAGGCGAGTCAGCACCTGTCCTGGGCCACAGGAGGTTCTGTGGTCACTGCTCAGGAGGAAAAGAGGAGGGGACGGTGAGGTGGCCATTGGGCAGGGCCCACCCAGGGCGTGTGGCATGCGCTGAGCAAGGCCACTCCTGTCAGGCTCTGTCCAGCCTGCCTGTTGATGGAGATGAACCATGGGCAGGGCTGGGCAGTGTGTGCTGGGAGGGGGTTCAGGCAGGGCTGAGTCCACACCCCAGGCTGTGCAGGGCATTGCAGGGCATTGCAGGGCAGAGCTGGGCAGAGCTGGGCAGTGCTGGGCTGTGCTGGGCAGTGCAGTGCTCACACCCTGGGCAGTACAGGGCAGAGCTGGGCAGTGCAGGGTAGTGCTGGGCAGTGCTGGGCAGTGCTGGGCAGTGCAGTTCTCACACCCCAGGCTGTGGGCAGCACGGGGTCTGCACACTCACACAGGCTGGTTGGGGCTTGCTGAGGAATGGAGTGGCAGGGTGGGCCTGCTGCGGGTGTAGGGTCTGCAGCCAAGAGGATGCACCCAGGCATTTTGCCCTCCACATTCTGGGGTGAGGTTGTGGTTGTACTTGGAGTCTTTCCCTGTGGAGTTTGGTGTGGGATTCCTTCTTGGCTGGAAAGGCCTGCCATTGCTGCAGCATGTTCAGCCAGGAGTCAGAGGGAGGGCACTCCTGGCTGTGCAGGGCAGTGTTTGGTGAGGGATACCTGTGCAAGGGTGGGATGCATGGGAAGCTGTGGCAGCACAAGTCAACCTCATGGCCAGCTGGGATGGGACCTTCCTGGCTGATGGAGCTCCAGTCAGGACACTTGGAGGTGAGAAGCATCCAGGCAGCTCATGAGGAGGTCTGGAAGAATGGAAAAGTTTCCAGTTTTCCAGATACTCTCATTAAGCAGCATATTCTGCCACCCTGGGAAGCTCCAAGGCTGGGAGAGCATGGATGAAGGGGTTAATTTTGCAAGGGAAGGAGCTTGCAGAGGGGTCAAAAGAGCCTGTGGAGTGGCTTCCAATGATCCTGGCAATGAAGCTTGCACTGAGGAGCATCAGCTCTGTGGAGAGGATGTGGGTGCACCGTGCTGCAGAGCAGCCCCCAGGAGAGGTGCACTCCCAAAGTCTCTGCACAGGGATGGAACTGCCAGTGGAGAAAACCCCTGAGCACCAGCTACTGCTGCTGAGCATCCACCCTGTCAGTCTGCCCTCGTCTGAGGGGGGCTGAGGGGGCCACATCTCCCCTTGCCCTTGGCTGGCTCCAGGCTCCTTGCACGAAGATCTCAGCATATCCCAGCAGATCTGTGGCACGATGTTTTGTTGTAGTGGGGCAGCTTGGCTCTTCCCCTGCTCCCTTCCAAGTCTCCACACACCTGCTTCCCTGGGTGTACCCCTGCATGGTTTCTGCACAGGCCTATCTTCATGGCCACTTTCCAGGTGGTTTTTGTGCAGTGAAGCAGCCAGAGGAGGCAGAGCCAAGAATCTGGTCCAGGTTCCAGTACCTCTGGGATTCACTCCGAGGGCAGGGAGAGACCATCTGCACAGGCGGGTTGGTGGAGGAATTCCCAGGGTGTTTCCCATCCTTTTTTAAACATAAACTGATTCTCTGGAAAGACTGGGAAAGCACCAGGCCCCTTGACAGCCCAAGAAGCATGTGAGAGTTTACTTGTGTGCATGATTGGAATTAGCCCTAGGGCTCTAGCACACTAAAATTAAACTAGGAAAATTGTTTCCATCCCCAGATATCAGCCTGCCTCCTCAGGGGACCCCCCTGTCACTAGAGGTAAGATCTTTGACCCTGCTGTGAGGCAGCTCCTGAATACCCCAGGTTTCAGCTGGTCATGGTTGGAGCAGCCATTCCCAACCACAGCCACGCCTGTCCCTTGTCAAACCTCAGCCAGCCTGTGCCACAGCACCCACGTCTATAAACACAACGTCCTCAATATCCCTGTCACCACCTACTCCAGAACCTGCTGTTCCTTGTCTCCATGTGTGGAGATTATGTATTTCCTTACTTATGGCAGCAGCCTGGCCTTGAAGGTTTGTGTCCATCCTCATTCCCCTCTCCTCCAGGTTAAGTGGCCTCAGTTGACTCACTGTTCATCACCAGACCCCCAGTCCTTCTCACTGGGCTGCAGGACCCAGGGTTTTATCTCCCCAGCACACCTTGGCTGCAGAAACAAATCCCCGTGCAGGAGCAGGAGCCCCAGAGGTTGTGCTGGTCCCTGTGGCACAGTTGCCCACCTGGATGAGGTTTTCCATCCCAGTGGGCTGCAGAGAACACCCACGGCATCCATCACTGGGGCTTCCAGGGCCCTTGCACAGCACAGAAGGAGCAGCACAGCCCACGATTGTGGAGATCCAGGGCTCATTGCCACCAGCCACACGTGCTGTGTGGGTGACACCCATCTCAGAGGGGTGCCAGCAGCCTCGCAGCCCATGGGAATGGGCTCTGGGTGCAGCAGCGAGGCAGCTCCTGGTGCTGGGTGCTCCCTGCCCCTGCCCCGTGAGCATGGCCAGCAGGAGGGGAGAAGATCCCCGGGCAGGGGAAGAGATGAGAGGGGCAGGGTGCTGTGAGTGGGGTACAACAGAGGAGCTGAGGGGGCAGGCAGCTGTGATTGTCAGAGTGCCAGAGGCTTGGAGTGGCCCTTGTGAGCGCCGGGACCCCCGGGGCCCCCTGTGCTGCCCAGGGACCAGCTGTGCACAGGAGCTGCAGGAGGAGGACACGGGTGGGGGAGCCACATCAATCCCACTCTTCTGGCAGCCCTGCAATTTCTATTCTAGGTTCCCCACGGGTGAGGATTTGGCATTTCCTCACCCTTCTGCCTGTTGTCACCTGGCTGCTCTGCTGCTGCCTCGTGTCCTGCAGGATAGGTCCCAGGTAGGACAGAGTGGCCTGGCCAAAGCTTGTCCAGCATCAAGAGGAGCAGCAGCATCACAGCTGGTGTCTCAGTGCAGGTGGGTCCCAGCCCAGCAGCCCTTTGCTGGCCAACACCTTCAGGGAAGTTCAGTGTAAAGCCCGAAGGGAGATTTGCCCTCTCTAAGTCCTGCCTTGATTTTCAACAGAGCCAGAATTGTTAATTATAATCTCAATGTTTTGCCTCTGCCTAAAGTGAGGAGACAGGACTTTCCTCCGTGCTCCTGTCTTTTACTACCTGACATCCCAGCATCTCTCTGATATTTCCTGTCTCATGGGGTCTTCAGATTCTCATCTCCAGATACCCTTTGGAGAGGGGAATATCTGTGTGCTTTTGGTGGAGATTAAATTTCACTATTTGTATGCTTTTGGTGGAGATTGAAGTGCAAAGAAAAGCACATGACTGCAGGAATGGTTACACTGGCCCTAAGGGAGCACAGATTTGGTCTGGTTGGGGAGCAGTGCAGTGAGCACCTCATATCCCATGACATGCTGTCCTCTCCCAGTGCACAGGAGATGGACAGGACATGGACATAACTGCAGCCCACAGGACATGGACATAACTGGGGCCAGTCTGGTGCTCCCAGTTCCCTGGCACATGTCTGTGGACTGCAGAAGGCAGCAGTTTACACCAATGTACCCTTACCTCTGTAACACCCACAGTGTCCATAACAACAGCATCCTATAAATCACTGCACGTCCCCAGCAGCCCCAAACTCCTCCCAGTCTTTTAGATTGAAATTTATATTTGCAGTCTCAGAGTTCTAGGGTACAGTTTGATCTTGGAGCCAGCTCAGCAGTGGATTCTGGCCCTCAGCAGGCTTGGATGGGGTACAGAGAAGTGCTGCAAAGGGAAGAGGGAACTGAGCTGTGGCTGGGGAAGAGGGTGAAGGTTTTTGGTCACTCTCAGGGCACAAGGAGCAGGGTGACCCATCCCCATGGTTTCTCTCCAGACTCTGCTCTCCAAAGCTTGCCACAACCAGACAGAAGGAATACACTTGTTCCCTCTGGCTCCTGGAGAGATGGAGCAGATCCTGCTGAGCTGTTGCAGAGCCACCAGCCCCAGCCAGGTCACTGCTGCAGTGATCTGAGGGACCTTACTCACAACCTGAAGGAAATACAGAGTGGCCTTCACCTGCCTTCTTCAGTACCTTGTGGTTTTCCTCAGTCTTCTTTTAGTAGAGAAATGAGTGAGAGTCCCCACCCTTGCCAAGAGCCCTTCCAATGTGATTAAGCTCAGTGCTCCTAAGATGTGTCCTGGCAACATTTCTAGACCTGTTCCAGCAATTCCCAGAGACCAGTCCATCTCCATCGTGTCCCTCACTGATGCCCTTACAGTGACAGAGGAACAGGAGGGGGTCAATGACTGCTGTTCCTGGAGGGTGCAGGGATCTGCCACTGCATTCCCCCAAAGACCTCACTCCAGGGAAGCCCACTGAAACACTGCAGAAAGTGATCAGAGCATCTCCTGTAGTGAGAGCACATGGCAGCGCAACATTCCACTGCAGACAGGCCAGGAGAACCATCAGAGTCTTTGGAAAGTGAAATGCCCCCAGTGACATGGGGTCTGCTTTTAGGAAGCAGGAACTTTGTTAAATAAGAGCTTCATGGGTGGACCAGTCACTGTGAGCATCCACCCTCCTCCCCCCGTGGCTGGGCTAGTGCTCTGCACACTCCCATGGGAAAGGTTTGGGGTCAGGTAAGCGCCAGAGAACAACAGGATCGTTTAGACTGGACAAGCCCTTGAGATCATTGAGTCCCATTGTTAACCCAGCACTGCCAGCTCCACCATTGAACCAAGCCCCTACGCAGGCACATGGTTTAGCTCCAGGCAGGGCTGCAGCCAGAGGGACACGAGAGCCCAGATGCCACCCTGCAGCATGAGGACACCAACCTGGGCTCTCACAAGACAGCCTGGAGCAAGCTTCCCAATGCAACCGTTCCCAGATGGAAATGCCCTGATCCTTCACGCCTCTGGTCACTGGTGAGCGTGGCCGTGGCAGAGAGCCCTGTCCTGGGTGGGAGGGCAGAGCTCAGCCTCCCTCCCCACTGAGCTGCGGGCCCGGAAGGGAGGCATTGCTCCAGTAACACTGCATTTGTCCTTACCCAGGCCTGACACAAATAGAATTGATCAAAAGCACCTTGAAAAGCTCCCGTCCCCAGAGTAGAAGGCTCCTCTTGTTGAAATTGGGTGGGAGAGCTGCGGTTTTTCCTCAGTTCCTTTGATTTGTTGCCTAATGCAGGGGATGGATAAATCTCTAAGCCCTGAGATTTAGGGCAGGATTCATACTTTACATCTTCAGAAGACGTAGTAAACAGCCTTATACTCTCTAATCCTGGGAGCAGGTTTGTACCTGCTCTCTCTGCATAAACTGGACCAGCTACAACAATTTCACATTGTGGCTGAGTTCAAAACATCCCCTTGGGGATGAAATGTTTATTGCAGAAGATTTTTAAGATGGTTCCTTAGGGAGAAAGGGACTCCCACCTCAACACCCTGCACAGACCCTGAGGACTGTCACATGGACACCAGAAGCAGAGTGATTCCACAGGCACTGTGGCCCATGTGAGGTGTGAGTGAAGGTGCCACAGCAGAGACAGCTCAGCTGAGTGTGGCTTCCAAGGTTTCCAGAGGAGCTTTGTGTCTCAGACCTTCTCCCCTGGCCAGCAGGGGTGGGTGGCCTGCCTGCAATGACCTTTATTGCTGGGTCCAGCTGCCTCCATCGGCCATGGGGCAGGCTGGGATCCCTGAGTTCATCCTGTCCAAGGATCCCACCTTTCCCAGGTCACTCCAGAGCCTTGCAGAGGCCTCCTGGGCCATGAGGGGGTTTGTGGCGAGGATAACTGAGCTGGACAGAGCACAGGCCCTTTCCCCAGCACCTGCCAGAATGCAGTACCTGGACCTTCCAACCCAGCCCCGACACAGCAACGGAGCAGAGGGGGCCAGTTTGGGGTCTGGACTCCACATCTGGGGGACACCACTTGAGGGGGGTTTGGTGAGTTTTATGCAAAATGTGAACCTCTGCAGAGTCTCCCAGGGCACATTGTCACACCGTGCCCTGGGCGGACCTGCTCAGTCTGTGGGGTGGGACACAGCTCCCCAGTCATCACAGGGCATGTTTGCCAGGCTGGGTTTAACATCTCACCCCACACCTTGAAGTTTCCATCCCCCTGGGACGGCTGCAAATTCCTGCTCATGGCCAGTGCCAGGGGCTGCGGAGAGGCAGGGACAGGGATTGCTCTGCAGAGAGGAGCAAGTTACTTACAGAATCTTCAGGCTGTAGAGGCCAGAGAAAGCTTCCCCTGGGATCCTGGAGATCTGGTTTCCAGAGAGGCGTCTGCAGTGAAAAGAAGAGCCAGTCAGTCATGTGTCAACATCCCTGTGATGACAGTCCCCTGTCTGCAGGGGCTTAACAACTGGTCCATCCTGCCACTGTCCCCTGCAGAGGAGGCTGCAGCACCTGCAAGCTGAGCCACCATCCTGAGCTCAGGCAGCCTCTGCAATCATCCCCTCGCCCAGCCCGAGGAACAGGCAAAGAACATCACAGCTCCTGCCAGACCTGAACCCAGCATTTTCAGCACCCAGAGATGGCTTTGAGCCATTTCCTGGATAGACACAGAGGTCCCCAGCACAGAAATCACAGCACAGGTAGGGACCAGCCTGCAGAGCCTGCTTTGTGCCAGGCCTTGGCAGAGAGAGTGGAGCAGGGGAGAGCTGCTTCTGCTCATGGGAGGACTATCCCTAAAGCCTGGCTGATGAATGAGGACCAAGGGATGGGAGAGGAAGATGAAGCAAAGGGCAGTATCACAATGGAAAATGGGACATATCTGGGACATAGAGCAAAGAGCAGGGGAGAACATTCAGAACTTACTGAAAGAATTTATTGAAAGAAACCTGTGGGATTTGCCATTGTACCAGCATCACCTGATCTTAGAACTCAAAATTTAACAAAGCCCAGAGCAGGCTGGGGAATTAAAAAGCATTTGCACTTTTCACTCACATTAGAAGCTGCATCACTGTTATCATTAGGACTGTGGTGGGGGCATGGGGTTGAGCCAGGACTGAAGTCCAGGACTCCTGAATCTAGGCTTGACCTAGAGAAGAGGTGACTTTTCTCTTTCTCCTCCTGTTTCACCCATGAGGACAAACATGGATGAAGTCCCAGCACCCATCAGCAGGAAATCATAAAGACAGGTTCAACATCCTGATTAAGACCCTAAATTGCTAACAAAATTGGGCAAGAAACTTGTCTGCTTGACTTGGAGTGGAATATTGCATCTCCAAAACAGAGACAGTGAATGTAATTTGTGACCAGGCTCATCTTCACTCTCACAGAAAATCAAAACCAGGCCCACGAGGTTGGGCACAGATGCTGGAGAAGGTATTCTTTAAACTTTGACAAAGCTTGTTTCTTTTTAGGCATTTTGTTGGGGAAGGAGACAGGTGTGGAGGCTGAGCAGTGCAATCCTGGCTGGAAGCAGAGTGCAGGGGAACCAGGGCTCTGCAGAGGTCACAGAGGGGACCAAGGTGTTTTGGGCAGCCACGCTCACCTGTGGCAGAGCCAGCGTGTGTGGGTGCCTCTCCCCTCGGGAATCTGGAGAAAATCGTTCCCATAATTAGGCCTCTGACAGCATAAACAGCACAGGGTCGTCTCTTCAGTGTGCCTGAGCAGGTTGCAACCTGCCTGCTGCAGCACATGATCTGCCTGGCAGGCTGGGCTATTTGTCACTTAGGGGCTGTGATTTGGGGTAATTGCTCCTTTTGATTGCTGATTTCCACATGGGAGGGAGTGTTGTCCGGGAGGCTGGAGTGCTTGCCTGGAGGGGAGGTGTTCCTGCACGGCATCCTCAGCCTGCTCCCTGCATCCTCCTACCTGGCTCTGCCTGTCCTCACCTCCCCGCAGCTCCGGGCTGCCGGCAGCTCACACCTACTCCGGGCTAAATGTGCCTTTTCTGGCAGCTCCGTGCCTCTCTGTTCACTTTCCTGGGTGTGTTTGAGTGTTTGCCAGGTCCCTAAATGGATCTGGGATCTCCAGGATTAGCAGGAGAGGAATGTGAAGCTTAAATGGAGCCCAAGCTGGGGCTGCTGGCCTCAGCAGGGTGGTGGGGAGCCCCGGATGCTGGTGGGACACATGCAGAGCCAGCTTGTGGCATCTCAGCACTGTGGGTAACACAGAACATAAGTGGGAGATAACTCTGTGGTAGATGCCCTGGTTTCACTGGGTCCTGTCTCAGGTGAATCTGGAGGCCCAAACATCCCCCAGATAAGGCCCCATGCCTCGCTGTTGCTGCAAATGTTTCTGTCCTTGGCCATGTTGCACCAAACTGTGCCTTGTCACTGGCTCACCTCTGGGCTCTGGCTCTTCTCTCCACACCTTTACCTCCTCCCTGCCACTGAGGCAGCCCAGCTCCATCCCCCAGGGTGAGGGGTCCATGCCAAGCCAAGAACAGGCACAAAGGGAAGCCCCAACCACAACCTCTTCTCTGAACTCTCCTCCCAAGGCAGCTGACAGTGCCATTGAGGTCCAAGATGGGCTCTGCCCACTTCTGTGCAGGGACTGCAAGGTGGGACATGTCTGTGTTTGTGCACACAGGCTGAGTTTTCACTTTCCTAGAGGGCTGCTTGGCTGGGGCGTGCACACAGGGTCTGGAGGTGTGGGGTTTGGAGGTCTGCTAGACCTCCCAGGACAGGTGCTGCACGATGCTGGGGGTGGTAGCCAGGTGTTCCAGGCAGAGGAGCACGGCTGTGCCACCTGTCTGAGAGCAGATCAGGAATGGGTGAGCCTTTTGGGGTGTCCTGTCAAGGGTGACCACTGGAAACATGTCATAGAGACTCAGAACAGTTTGAGTTGGAAGGGACCTTAAAGCTCATCTCATTCCACCCCCTGCCATGGACAGGGACACCTTTCACCAGACCAGGTTGCTCCAAGCCCCATCTAGCCTGGACTCAGACACTACCAGGCATCCAAGGGCAGCCACAGCTGCTCTGGGCACCCTGTGCCAGGGCCTCCCCACCCTCACAGGGAACAATTCCTTCCCAATATCCCATCTCACCCTGCCCTCTGGCAGTGGGAAGCCATTCCCCCTTGTTCTGTCCCTCCAGGCCCTTGTCCAAAGTCTTGGCACTTGGAGCCCCTTTAGGTCCTGGAAGGGGCTCTGAGGTCTCCCTGGAGCCTTTTCTTCTCCAGGTGAACACCCCCAGCTCTCCCAGCCTGGCTCCAGAGCAGAGGGGCTCCAGTTCTTGGAGCATCTTCCTGACCATCCTTTGCTTTCATGCCATTAACTCCTGTCCCAGTTCATGTAAGAGACCCAAGTCATAAAAGTCTTCCTGTGTGTGACCCTTCCTCTGTCCATGGTCACTTGGCAGTCTTCCAAGTGCTTGGTTCCCTCTGTCCCTCTCATTCAAACCCTCCAGAAATTCCCTTGCTTGGCAGACAGGCATGCATTGAATATATCTGCAAAATAGAGATTCCACAGGAAATGCAGAGAAATGGTTCTTTCCTCTCCATTTAAAATGGAACAATAACATTTGAAGTGATGCTGCCAGTGTGACATCCCCTGAGACAGCTCTAATTTACTCCTTCTGTGGAGGAGGTTTGGGCAAATAACCCCACCGAGAAGGACAAAAAGGCACTGCCTTTGCCCTAAGCACAGGGAACAGGAGCTATTCTTGCAGGGCTGAAATTCTGGTCCTCAGCTCTGCTCAGGGCTGAGCTCTGCTCAGGGCTCTTTTTAGGACAGACTTGATTCAGTGCTATGTCCTGCTCTCCTGAAGTTTACTCTGTGACATAGGGTTGGGAGAAAGAGAAAGCTCTGGATTTAAAGTGGTTGCTAGAAGAAGGAGAGAAGGGGCAGGTAGAAGGGGAGGGTGACAGCTGGATATGGCTGGCTTGCTTCAGAAAGCTCGTGGTGGATTTTAGATTCTGCCACCCCCCCCCCTCCCCGCCCCTTCCACCACTCCCATGATTTCTGGGAACATTCCTCCAGGCTTTGATCTGCATTCCCAATACACTCCAAGTTGGAACAAACTCATGGTTTACTACTGTATGGTTGCTGCTATTCAGTTACCACAGGCTCAACCCTCCTGTATCCTGGGCTTCTTGGTCATGCTACAACTTCCATGGCACGCCCGAAGGCTGTGCTGGGCAAGATCGCTCATGTCAGGTGCTCAGGTAGCTCGGTGATGCTCTTATCACTCACATTAGGAGGCAGGAACATTGCCCATTGGCAGGACAGGACAAACATGTGTGTCCATATCCCAGTGAAATTCTCCCCTTGCCAAACTTTTATTGAGCACGTCGGCCGCCCCTTTGATCTCCTGCTCGGGTTGGTTTCTCAAGCACTCACCCTCGCGAGGCAGTGAGCCCAGACACTCCATGCTCTTGCCTAAACGGTGTCATCATGCCAAGCCTGGGCCTTCCCCTGGCCACACAGGGGACCACAGGCCCCGTGTCATGCCTGAGTTTGTTTTTGTGCTGGTGCAAAGCAGGAATGAAGCCAATTAAATCGACAAGTGAAAACATGGTGCATTTGAGAAAAGGGCCAGGCCTGAACTCTTCCTTCTCACACAGGAATCTGCAGCTGGTCCTAGTTTGGTATCTCCTGAAGATGCCTCTAATGTGGTCTTTGCTGTCTCACTCCATCCCTGAGGAGAAGACTGTGCCTGTTTCCAGCCCTGCTCGCTGTACCCCCCTCAAATGCCTGTTCCAACTCGATAGATTGATCGCATTTGTTCTTTTGTTTATGGTCCTCGAGCCAGTTTTCAACCCACATGAATGCTCATATGCAAGCCAGTTTGGATTCATCTGCCAAGTAATATTAGTAAGATACAGCTCCTTAATGAACAGGACACTGAACACCTTCACTCTATCTCTTTATATTATAAACTGCAAAGGTTTTCTGTTTGTTCCCTCCAAACCTTCAGAGCAGTTTTCACTTTTGACTCTCTTCTACTTTTGGTGCCCCACTTGGGGTACCTCAGAACATAGTCAGTCATATGGAAAGCAGTTTTCAGGAAAACTGGAGCCAGCTATCCCAACTAGCAAGGATTTTTCAGTTGCTGAACACTCTCCTTGGTCTAAATGGAGTAGAAATAGAATGGAAATCTCTAAATTTTCAACACATTTTGAATTTGATTCAGGCAGCTGCAATATCTTGGCCTCATTTGTCAATGTTCATGATAGACAACCCCTTAGAAGCCCTTCTCTCCTGTCCTCACCTGCACCTTAGCCAGTGCTAAGGACAGCCCTCACAGCACGCACAGGGATGAGCTTTGGAAGGCTTCGTCAGGGGAATTATCCTTTAACTCTTTCTGTGCTTTTGCTCACCCACTGAATTGATGAGCAAACCATCCTCTGCCAAGGACTGGTGCCAGCCAGGGGGACAGAAGGTCCTGGATCAACCAGAGCTGATCTCCTTTTTGCCAACAAGTTGTATCCTGGTGCCTTCTCTGCACAGGAGCTGTGCAGAATCCTGGGGGAGCCACAGAGGCCAAGAATTCAGAGCTGCAGCTCTTTAGCTACGGCCACCTGGAAATGGAGGGCTGTGCCAGGCAAGGTGACTACCAAGGGAGCAGTGATTCTGCCTCCAAATCTCAGCATGGCCAAACAAGGTCACGGCCCTACAAACATTTGTGTCTCCATAAGAGACCTGTCCAGCCTGATGTGTCATGGAAACCCACCAAAGCTGCTGTCTCAGGAATTCCCTACTTCAGACACGTTACTGCACTGCTCCAGAAACAGCTTCTCACAGTGCCAGCACGTGTGAGCATTGCTCAGAAATGCCAGCCCTCCTGCCACGGAGGAGCTGTCACTCCCAAAGGAGCCGTGCCCCACTGCCAGCATCACTACAGTGCTGCCTCCTCCAAGAGAGACATTGCCTTGGAGTGAGAGCCTGTGCTGCACAACCCCCCAGAGTGGGTGTTCCAGATGCCTGGAAGCTGATGTGGGAGTGGGGGTGCTCTAACCACAGGCAAGGGCAGCCAAGAACAGTGCTGGTGCCCAATAAGCTGGGATGGCTCCATTGGACCCACATGGGAAGGGCAGTGAGAAGGGGGTTCCCTCACAGGTGCAAGGCAGGAGAAGAGGGCTACTGCATTCACATTCCCAGCACGCATGCCTGCATTTTATTTCATTTTGCTTTTGTGCTATTTCTTGGTCCCCCAGGCTGGCAGAGAAGGCGACAGCGGGTCCTGAGCGTGCGGTGCTGAGCCTGCCGCACTGCACTCCCCGTGACGGTGAGTCCCTCTGCCCTCGGGGCCCGAGCAGAGGCAGGTGAAAGAGCCAGTGGCTGGGAAGGGGTCTGATCTTGCCGCTGTGCCCCGAAGCAAGAGGTGAATGGCAATGAACACCTGCCTTTGGCTGCAGTTTCTCTTCTTGGCACCGAGCACTCGTGCTTGGATTCAAAGCGCGGTAACAAAGCCCTTGCCGGCGAACACATTTCAACATGTTATTATTCCCAGGCCGGCTTTCAAGATCTCTTTCTATTCCTTCTGTACTGATTGCTCTTGTTTCTCTTGGCTCCCAGCTCTGGCTTTTCAGGCTTCATTAACTGGAATTTATTAGCAACTTTAAACAATCTTCCTGCTGCCAAAAAGAGAGAAAGAAAAGAAGAAGGGGAAAAAAGGAAAGAAACAAAGAGGAGACATACTAAACTCTGGGCTGCTCCCTGCCTGTGTGAGGCCCAGCTCTGAACACCTCTATCTGTGCAGGTTTTCTTTGGAGGGAAAGTCTGGTGAGTGCCTGGGCTGGGACCATGCCTGCTCGTGCAGCCTCTCCTGTCTCTGGAGGTGGAGGCTGGGGGCCAGAGGGGAGCACAGCCTGGTGCATGGCCACAGAGAGCCCCTCTCCCATTGCCTCTTCAAAGGCAGCTGAGTCTGGAGAATCTGGTCTCTGGGTATCCCCTGAGCATGAGAACTAATTGCAGTCACAACACCCTCCTGAGCAGCTCTCAGTAAAAACAAATGGCCCACAGGGCCCACCTGAGGGCCTGCTCTCATTGCTGGACCATGAAGCACTGGCAGTGAAAAGAACTTTACCCAGACCACACAGGGAGTGAGCTGGAGTGGTCCCTGTACCCTCAGCTGTGCCCTAACCACAGCATCCCCTCTGATCCCATGGGGACACGTTTGGTGTCCAGAGCAGAGAGGAGCCAGTGCAGAAATGCCCTGTGGGACACAGCCTGGCTGGGTGTCACGGGTGGCTTGGGTGATGGCTCTGCTGTCCTCAGGACCCTCACGTGCCACCCTGCTCTGTTTTTTTCCTCACAGGCCTCCACCCAGTGCGGGTGTGTGCAGAGGATTAATGTGCTCAGGGCTCAAGTGGGCCCAGCAATGTGGATTTGCAGGGCTCCACAGCAGTGAAACCTGGCACATTTGTCCTCGTTGTGCATGGGACACATGTGCTTCATCCACCCATTTTTGCAGCTGTCTTCCCCGTTCCCATTATTCCTTTTCCTCGGCTGAATCCCAGCTCCATGCACAAGCTCAGCCATGAGTCCAGCTGATCTCTGACTTCTGTGAAACTTCACTTTCATGAGGAGCCTGGGGTGATGCTAAAATAGAGGAACAGAAGGAGAAGAAGTGGTGAAAGGTGTGAAACACCAGCTCTCCTCCACGAGACCCTGGGCTACTGGGGCTAAATCTAAGGAGAGAGTAGAAAGAATCAGAGAATCATGGGTGAGAGCAGGAGGGGAGAACCGTGAGGAGGAGCTAGAGAACCTGGGCTTTCTTTGACTGTTGAAGAAGATAAGGGATCAAGAACAAGGGGTGTCAAGAGTTCCTGGGATGTTTCTGAACATTAGATAATTTCATAGAATCTTGAAAAGGAGCTTTGAAAATCTGGGTTGAAATTGGCAATTTTTTTTCCTGAGGAACTTTTGATTTTTTTCGTAAGGTTCAAGCACCAAAGGTATCTTTGGCAATAAAGGAAATATAATTTGAAATTCCAGTTTCTTTTAGGGCTTTACCCAAAGTAAAAGACTAAATGCTAAGAAGTAACATGAAGATGAAACAATTTTTTCTCTCTCAGGCTAAAAGAAATTTTTCGGGTTGACCAAAGTCCCAGAACATCAGTTTTGGTTTACCTTGAACTGAATTTTGTAAATTTTGTCTTCGATTGCTCCAGCCTATTACTCACCTGGTTTATCCAGCAGGTAATAGGGAACTTAAAACTGTAGATATTGAATGATTAGAGAGCATCCAAAGGAGGGCAGTGAAGGTGCTGAAGGGCCTTGAGGAGAAGTGAGTGAGGAGCAGCTGGGGGCACTTGTTCTGTTCAGCCCCCAGAGAGGAGGACGAGTGGCAGGCACTGATCTCTCTGTGACCAGTGACAGGACGCAGGGGATTGGCCTGATACTGTGTCAGGGGAGGGAATTGGCCTGACAGAGTTCAAAAAGCATCTGGACAGCATGCTTGGGACCAAGCTGTGACTCTTGGGGATGGTGCTGTATAGGGCTGGGAGCTGGACTTGAGGATCTTTGTGGGTCCCTTCCAACTCAGACTATTCTGTGACTTTGTGACGCTGTGTAGAAGGCAGACTGGGGCCATAATGCCACCTAAAATCCCTGGGGATGAGAAACCTGCTGAAGGCTTTCCATCTAACTGAAGACAGGCACTTGCAGCCAGGATGAGCTGCAGCAGAGCCCTCTTCATTGTCAGTACTTCCCTGCTGGAGGGGTACAGGCAGGAGGGCAGGCAGGCAGGTCTCCCTCCTGCCCAGGAGACACTGCCACTGGGATAGCTGGGTTTGGGATAGCTGGGTTTGGGATAGCTGGGTTTGGGATAGCTGGGTTTGGGATAGCTGGGTTTGGGATAGCTGGGTTTGGGATAGCTGGGTTTGGGATAGCTGGGTTTGGGATAGCTGGATTTGGGATAGCTGGGTTTGGGATAGCTGGGTTTGGGATATCTGGGTTTGGGATAGCTGGGTTTGGGATAGCTGGGTTTGGGATAGCTGGGTTTGGAATAGCTGGGTTTGGGATAGCTGGGTTTGGGATAGCTGGGTTTGGGATAGCTGGGTTTGGAATAGCTGGGTTTGGGATAGCTGGGTTTGGGATAGCTGGGCTGTCCCTCACTGCTCAGCAGGGGTTTCTGCTCTTCACTCACTTGGCATGTCCCAGCACAGGCAGCTCTGCCATGGGGATGAAGACAAAGGGCTTGGTCTCGTGTGCGTGTCACCCTGGCAGCTACTGGGAATGTGTCCCAGGCAGATGAAATCAGCAGAGATCTGAGCTGTGAAACCTGAACAAACTTCCCTTGAGGATGTCTAAACTAGCAGGATTTATTTGCTTGATTCTTATGCGTGTCCTGGCACAGAGGGTGATCCCAGCCTGAATGTCATGGTCCTGATGTAATGTGGGATGAAAATTTTGTGAAGATATAAATGAAAAGAGGAAGGGAAATGCCAGGCAAGTTGCACTATTGGTCAATGACAGCCCTATGAATGCTGTACAAACTGTCCCTGTCTAGCTGTTGTTGTTGAATCACTTTTAATTTGCCGTAATATACAAAATCCTTCCTTGCTTGATTTCATATAAATTACTTGATTTCCATAAATAGGAATACTATCTTACTGCTATCAAATTCAAGCAGGCACTTTACTATGCACAGGTATATGATGCTGCAGTTTGCATTTTTTCTCCTAACTGTGATGTTAGTCCTTTCCAAAGGGGAGCTTGTGACACACTGAACCTCCAGTAAAATGTTATCTAACAACTTCCAATTATTTTTTCAGACTTTCCTCTTTAAATTTTTCCCCTTTGCCTGTTTCATTCATAATTATTTTTGGCTGTGGGAAGCTGGCTCTTTTGGAACCTATGAATATTTATTCGTTGCTGGTTGAGGCTGCTCTGTTTGTACATGACGTAATCAGGACACGGTTGCTTGCAGCAAGACAACTGCTAATTGTACCCAGCAGAGTGTGGTCTGTGTGTGTGAAGCACCCACAGTGAAGGTGCTGGGTGCCCACACTTCGACATGGATGTTGATAAAATGAAAGGAGAAGGGCTGCAAGATGGGTGCAAAGTGCTGAAGAGCCTCCCTTCTGTGGGCAGCTCTGGCTCCAAAGCCAAAACGGGATCAAAAATGCCTCCTTGTCAGCCTGTAAATGCCTGCTGGGGGTGGGGGGTGGGGGGGGCGGGGCTTGGGTGGCTGGGGTCTTTACAACTCCAATTAATTTGAAATACAGACAGATTTCAAATTCAAACCAGTTTGGATTCATTTGCCAAGTAATATTAGTAAGATATAGCTCCTTAATGAACAGGACACTGAACATCTTTGCTCCATCTCCTTATATTATAAACTGCAAACTGTTTATATTATAAACTACAAGACCATTTGAAGTAAAAACCTGTAATATAAAATCACAGAATCTTGCAATGATCTGGATTTGGAGGGACCTTAAAGATCATCTCATTCCACCCCTGCCATGATCAGGGACACCTTGCACTAACCCAAGCTGCTCCAAGCCCTGTCCAACCTGGCCCTGGACACTTCCAGGGATCCAGGGGCAGCCACAGCTTCTCTGGGCATCCTGTGCCAGGGCCTCCCCACCCTCACAGGTGTTAGGGTGATGTCTGCCATTCTGACATTTTGGAAAATACCATTTATGAAATGCCGGTGCTGTGCCTTGTGGTGGCAGCAAGATCTGATTCAGAGAAGTGAAAGTGTTTCATTTAGGCAGATTAAGTTGCAGAAACTGTTATATACACAGTAAGTTTACAACACACATCAAATGAAGCATTAATATTAGCATTTCATGAATGCAATAACAGCATTTTGAAGAAATTGTGTTTTCCAACAGAAGCTGTTGTGTTGAAAGTACCAACGGCATGAGAATAACACCTGGAGGTATTTCTCATGGTCAAGTGGAGTAAGACCATACAGGTGCAATTTACTCATGCAGAAATGGTCAACCTCAACATTCTGCCCCCTGGGCTCCCATTTTTGGGGCTCACAAAGGATTCCAGTGGTTTCTTGTGCTGCTGGTTAATTTTCACACTTTCAGAAGTAGGGCCACTCCTTCACTGACACACAGCCACATGCTGATCCCCAGGACTGAGATTGCTGCTGTGTCTGAGTGTGTCTGCTCAGACCTGAGTGCACACTGGTGCGTGGTGGGACACCTCAGCCTCTGGGGAGAACTTTTGGGACTTCAGTTGTGCAGGGTGGGTTCCACCTGGCCGGCGAAGCGCCAGGGGTTAATGTATCTCTGGGCTGCAGGAGGCTGTGAGGGGGACCCTGTCTGCTGAAGGGTGAGTGAAGCTCTCTGTTTGCTGGCTCTGCTCCAGTATGGAGGGTTGATTTTTGAATGAGAGATTAGGTCCTCTTTTATTCTGGCTTTTGGCAGACGCGCCACCTCAGCCTGAAAGTGACGACCTCAGTGAAACCCCTAAACTGGAGCAGCAAATAAACCCTGTCCCAGCACGCAGTGTCCTTCCACCTCAGCCTGCAGCTGCAGGAACAGCACTGGAAGGTGTGGCTGGTGCTAGAGGACCCTGTGCAGTATCCCCCAGCACCCCCAGCATCCCTGCCCGTCACCACCCCGTACTCACAGCTCCTCCAGGAAGCGCAGGTGTCGGAGCGCGCTGGGCTGCAGCTGGCTGATGTTGTTCATGCTCAGGTCTCTGGCAGGAAGGAAAGACAGAGGTTTCTGATCAGTCACGCAGTGGTTTGCATAGAATGAACCTCAGTGCCAGGCTCTGTGGCCCCTCTCTGCTAAGTGGGAGGGTGAGAAGCCTCTGCAAACAGCATTTCAGCATTGACATCTGATCACAGCCTGCGCTCTGCCTGCAGAGGGATGGAGAGGAGTAGCCAGAGAGAGCTGGCTCCTTCAGGGTGGTCTGCCTGAGCTTCTCCAAGTTATGAAGCAAGTTAGGACATTTCCCAACAGCATAGGCAGTCTTGCTGTCTCACAAGTTTTGGAGAGTGAACAGGAAGCCCCGTGACACTGGAATAGGACAGCATGTCCTTGGGCCCAAGAGCATCTCTGTCACCATGGCCATGCCAGCCCCCACAGGGAGATCTTCCAGTGTGTGGACAGACATCTGCTTTTGAGGAGACAGCAGCCCATGAGAGAAGGGGTCCATCCCACTGGACTGGCTTTCTCTACACTGTGCAAACCAGAGAACCACACCAGGACTGAGGGGCAGAGGTTGGCTCAGTGGGTGACAAACTGAGGTCGGGAGGTGGAAGGAACCAGGCTGATTGTACTTGTCTCCCTCTGCCATCTCCAGCTAAAGGCTCATCTCCTCTGCCTGGGTTCCAATAGAGCCTCTCTGGAGGAGGCTGTGCTGGTAGCCAGAGGGTCCAGGGTGGTTCTGAAGCCCCCTGCACGTTACAGTCACCGTGAGCTGCCTGTGCAGAGCTCTCCCCATCTCAGGGTGTGACAGCAGCTGAGTCTGTCCCGAGTGATTCAATACACAAGCTGCTATTTGGAGAAAACAAGGATGTTTCAAGGCTGTTCTTGGAGTCTGATAGCTGCAACCCTGCCCTCATGAGCAGTTGCATGTGAAGAAACCCACGCTGCTCACCCCAGCCTAGACCAGGCTGTGTTCAGGTGAGCAAGGGAGCACTGACCTTTAAAGCTAAGAGGTAAGATGAGGCTGAATTAAAAGCTCGTGTGGTTAAACTCAATGGGAATAGATGGGGCATATCCCCTAGTGAGCAAAGCAATGTGGCAGTGGCATCTGGGCTGCTGGAGAGCCTCGTGGGAGGCAGAAGGGGCTGCTCTTTGTCACTGTGCACAGACAGGGCACAGCTTGGCTCCTCCCTGGACTGAACAGCACAGCCTGATGGGTGTGATGGGAAAATGAGGAAAAACAACAACAAAATAAAGGCAATTTATTTACCCTGTCCTTCTGTAAGCCTCACAGACTTGTGAGCCTGAGGAATGACGTTCCCTGTCCTCCCAGTGGCACTGGGAATGTCTTGGCATTGGGAGGAGGCTCATGCCAAGGACAAGGACAGAAACACAAAGGAGAAAAGCCCCCCCCCAGGAGAACCCAGCAACACAAGAGGGACCTCTCTGAGCTGTTCCACCTGCTCAGAGCACCTGAGATCTCACAGGTCACATTGCAAATTATCTGGAGCATCTCATCTGGCTTTGGGCTCTGGCTAGGAAATTGCTTCACTGAAAAAGAAGTTCACTGAAAAATCTACTGAGCTGCCTTTGTATTCCTCAGTAAAGAAATGCTGGAGTTTTGCTGGTAAAGAGCAGAACACCTGGGGGGCATAGGCTTCTACATTTTGACCACTTTCCACAAAAAAACCCAAACCACCATGTTCTGACCAGCTCTATTTGGCATTGGTGGAGGCAGGTGACACATCAGGAAGGTTGGAAATTGTCTTTGCATATTCTCTGGAGAGGTGTCCTGTGACAAAACCATGCACTTTCATGAGCCCTTTTGAAAAATACTCCTGGAGAAGTTTACTTTTTCCTTTATAACTTTCTCTTCTCCAAAGAAGTAGTAGAAAACTCACAAAAATCTACGAGAATTCAAAATTCTGTTTTCAGAATGAGTGCAAAATAAAATTATTGCCTGCACTGTTCTGTGTGCAATGCTTCAATCTGTATTTTGGTGATGCTGGGAGACAAGGGTTAAAATATTATTTTGTGCTGCTTCTATTTTTATTTTTAAACCCCCAAGGGCAGTTGCTACTTAGCACCCATTAAAACATCTTTTTTTCCCTACATCAAAGTGTCTCCTGTTTGTGTTGTAATGAATCTGTCTGATGTTTTGACATGTTGTGGAACAATGTGAAAATAATGAAAATAATGTAAAATGAAAGACTGTGAAAGAAAACACAGATCTGAAACATCCAAGATCTCCTTGAAACTGTGAGGTATATTCCTTAAGTTGCCTTCTGCTGGCAGTGTAGAGAATACCCCTTGCTTGCCACTTTCCAAGCCTCAGGGAACTGCCTTCTGTGTGCCCAGGTGCTCCCCAGGTGTGATGGGGACAGCTGGACACCTGGGTGGGTGGTGGCTGCAGGGATGTCCAGACTCATCACTCTGGACTCATCAGGATGGGACTCATCAGTCCCAGACAGCAGCAGGGCTGTAGGGGGCTGAGGATATGGGAGGTCAAATACCTTTTACAATCCCAGATGGTTTGGGCAGGAAAGGACCTCCAAGCTCATCTCGTTCCACCCCCTGCCATGGCTGGGACACCTTCCACTCTCCCTGGTTTCTCCAAGCCCTGTCCAACCTGGCCTTGGACACTTCTTTCCCCCTGCCCTGATCCATACCGAAAAGGAACAAAATACACTGGTTTCTGAAACAAATCTTCCAAAAGGCAGAGGAGAGATGCCATTGTGCCATCACTCTGCAGCCTCACAGCTCCACGGCACGTGGCTTTTCTTTAAAAGCCCCCCTTCCCTCCCACCCTGCAGCCCTGGAGCTCCTGGCCACAGGCAGGTCTGGGACAAGGGGCTCTCCCCCACCATTTCTTTGGGCAGTGAAGAAAAGCCCAGCCTGTATTTTCAAGGTTGTTGCATAGAAAATATTTTGAGTAATTTTATTGAAAAGTCACTGATGTTTTGGCTGTTTGAACACTGGTGGTTTGCAGTCCTGCAGGACTCAAGTGTAATACATCTACACTGACAGCCCTGCAAAGGGCACCCCGAAAGGGCAAATCCTGGCAGTGGTTTCCAGCGGATGAACAGCAAGGCAAAGGTTCCAGGGACTCAGTTTTGCCATTAACTCTCCAGTGTGACATCCTGCAGGGACCCCCCCACCAGCCCCTCCAGAGCAGGGGACATCACACCCGACTTGGTGTGGTGGAATTCCTGGCCTGACCGTGGTGTGAGGACAGCATGGAATGTGCAAGGACAAATGGTGTGAAGGAAGAACAAATTCCTCCAAGGGCTGGAAATAAACTTCCCAAGCACAGCCCTGGACCCGGTGATTTTTCTAGCCACAAAAGTACGAGATGTTTCTCCACAGGCTGTCCATGCTTGTGTGAAAGCTGAGGCACAGGATTCTTGCCTGAAGTGTTGTGGGA